>NW_027255582.1:0-21378 GCF_003086295.3 Arachis hypogaea
AGTTTTAAAATTAAAAAGCTTGAATTCAAATTTGAATTTTGAAATTAAATTTTAAGTTTTGAAATTTTAAAATTTGAATTTTGAATTTGAAAGTTGAATTTTGAATTTTAATTTTGAATTTTGACTTTGAACAAGATAAGTGAAGTTTGAAAAGATTTGAATTTTGAAAAGGTTTAATTTTTAAAATTGAAATTTGAATTTTAAATTTTGGATTTTGAAATTGAATTTTGAAATTTAAAATTTTAATTTTTAAAATTTTGAAAGTTGAAATTTTAAAATTTGAAATAACATAAGATAAGATTTTGAAAAAGATATGATTTTTTATTTTGAAAAGATTTTTTTTTGAATTTTAAAATTAAGATAAATAGGTAAAAATTTTAAAATGAAAATCTGAATTTTGTACAAAATTTCGAAAAAAAATTAAAAATAAGAAAAGATATTTTATTTTTATGATTTTTGATTAATGAGTAGAGAGAAAAAAAAGTAAAAGACACCAAACTTAAAATTTTTAGATCTAGTGCACCAATTTCAAAATTTGGAGGGAAAACACAATGGGACACCAAATATAAAAATTTTAAGATCAAAAACAACAAAACACAAGAAACTTTGAAGACGAACAAGACACGAAGAATAAGACTCAAAGAAATTTAAAGAACACAAAAAACATAAAGAAACCAAACTTAAATTTTTTAGAAAACTAAAGGAATTTTCGAAAATTGAAGTAAAACAACAAGAAAACACCAAACTTAAAATTGAAACAAGATTTAACCAATGAAAATTATTTTTGAAAGAATTTTAAAAGGAAGATACCAAAAATCGAAAATTGCTATAATTAATAAATACAGAGACTCAAAGAAGCAAAAATTTACCAAGAACATAAACAAAAGACTCAACAGAGAACAAAGATTAAACAAAAAAATAAAAATATTTTTTTCAAAAAGGTTTTTAATTTTCAAAAAATTAGAGAATAAAAATAAAAAAACTCAATAAGAACACAACAAAGAATCTCAAACAGAAAGCTAAGGATGCTTGAAAATAAAGTTTTTGAAAAAGGTTTTCTAGAAAAGCTTTAAAATTTTCAAAAAAAAATAAGGAAAAAGAAAATAAAAATTAAAAGACTCAATTAGGATGATAAAGAAAAGAAGATAAAAGTTACCTGATCTAGAGAGCAAGACAATCCGTCAGTTTGTCCAAACTCAACAACCCCGGGCAACGACGCCAAAAACTTGGTAGCACGAATCCCCACACCTTTGTACTAGTGTACCAGCAAGTGCACTGGGTCGTCCAAGTAATACCTGAGCGAGTCAGGCTCGATCCCACGAGTATTATGGCTTGAAGCAATCTATGGTTATCCTGCAGGTCTTAGTCAAGCAGATTAGAACGTTGTTGATTGTGAAAGTAATACCGAATTGTAATAAGTTAAAGGATAGGAATAGGAATAGAGTTTAAGAATAATGTCCGAAGGGGTAAAACCAATTAGATTAAGTAATAGGAATAGAGTTGAGAGTTGGAGTTGCTTTGTCTTTCTGAATTAACTCTGGTATTACTACTTCCTTTGCTTGTGAGTGATTTCTTCAATGGCAGGCTGTTTGTGATTAACACTGGTTTGAGCAGCTGCCAATACTCCTCCAGATCTAAACCCCAGGTTTAGTGCAGATCCATTCTGATTGAGGGTGATGCTTCTTAGGATTCTAGCCTCTACCACAGAGACCCTAATCTCCTCGTAAATCGGCTGAACTGATGTCTCGAGAAGTCCCCAACGAAGTCGTGGATTAGCCGTCTGAGAGACGTGTATTCAAGCTATTGGCTCATCATTGTCCGATGAAAGACGCACTCTGAACCCATGTAGAATGTGATAACCTTATGCCAGTTCAAAGCATTCATATTGATGAAGAACGAATATACGTATGAGAATTAATCAAACACGGATCGAATAGAACAGTAATACTTTATTAATTCATAGGACTCAGGGGACTCCTCCCCTCAGCCTAGGAGGTTTAGAAACTCATAATGAAGAGAAAATACAATGGAAAAACGTGAATAGTGTATGATCTATTTGAATGATTATGTAAAATACACTTTAAATACTAAATAGATGACTAGTAAGGGTAAAACAGTCTATTTAGTGCTAAAATCCACTTCTGGGCCCACTTTGTGACTGTTTGGGCTGAGCTTTGATGAAATCCATGTGCTTAGGCTTCCTTGGGTGTTGGACTCCAGTTCTGGCACCTTTTTGGGCGTTGGACTCCAGCTTGGAATCCCTTTTTGGCGCGGGAAGCCAAAACTGGTTAGATGGCTGGCGTTGAACGCCAGTTTTGGGCCTTCTAATCCAAAGTAAAGTATGGACTATTATATATTGCTGGAAAGCTCTGGAAGTCAGATTTCCAAGGCTGTCGAGGGCGCTCCATTTGGACTTCTGTAGCTCCAGAAAAGTTCTTCCGAATGCAGGCAGGTCAGATCTGGACAGCATTTGTAGTGCTTTCTCTGTCTCTGAATCAGACTTCTGCTCTGCCTCCTCATTTCAGGCAAAAAATAACTAAAATTGTACAAAACACAAAAACTCAGTAGAATCCAAAATGTAAATTTAACACTAAAACCTATAAAAACTTAATGAAAATTAAATAAAAACTACTTAAAACTATATGAAAGTGATGCCAAAAAGCGTATAAAATATCCGCTCATCAGCTGTGCTGATCGTGATGTGATGAGCGGATATTTTATATGCTTTTTGACATCATTTTCATATTTTTTTAATTATGTTTTGTTTAAGTTTTATTATGGTTTCATAGATTTTAGTGCTAAATTCAGATTTTTGGATTCTACTTTGAGTTTTTGTGTTTTATGGTGATTTCAGGTAATTT
Source organism: Arachis hypogaea (assembly GCF_003086295.3). Lineage (NCBI taxonomy): Eukaryota > Viridiplantae > Streptophyta > Magnoliopsida > Fabales > Fabaceae > Arachis > Arachis hypogaea. Next base: position 2,862 of record NW_027255582.1, read on the forward strand.
TTTGCTGAAATTAAGGAGCTTTAGCAAAGTCTGATTCAGAGGCAAGGAAAGCGTAGCAGATGCTGTCAGAATCTTACCTCCATGCACTCAAACAAGCATTTCTAGAGCTACAGAGGTCCAAATGACGCATTCTCAACGACGTTGGAAAGCTAATATATAATGGTCTACAATTTTCTTCGAAGGAGCCTGCCTATAATGGGCGTTGAACACCAAGGAGCTACCCCTGACTGGCGTTCAATGCCCCAGGGAGACAAGCCAGCGTTGAACGGCAAAGAATCATCCCTTTGGGGTGTTCAACACCCACCAAGAAGTAAGGTAGCGCCAATCACCCCTAATGGGCGTTGATGAGCGGATAATTTATACGCTTTTTGGCATTGTTTTTAGGTAGTTTTAATATGTTTTAGTCACTTTTTATTATATTTTTATTAGTTTTTAAATAAAAATAATATTTCTGGACTTTACTATGAGTTTGTGTGTTTTTCTATGATTTTCATTTAATTTCTGGCTGAAATTGAGGGAGCTGAGCAAAAATCTGATTCAGGCTGAAAAAGGACTGTTGATGCTGTTGGATTCTGACCTCCCTGCACTCGGAATGGCTTTTTTGGACTATAGGATTTCAATTGGCACACTCCAATTGCGTTGGAAGTAGACATCCAGGGCTTTCCAGAAATATATAATAGTCCATACTTTGCTCAAGGATAGATGACGTAAACTGGCGTTCAATGCAGTTCCATGTTGCAAGTTGGAGTTAAACGCCAGAAATAGGTTACAAGTTGGAGTTAAACGCCATAAACAGGTTACAACCTGGCGTTTAACTCCTGAAACAGCCTAGGCTCGTGTAAAGCTCAAGTCTCAGCCCCAGCACACACCAAGTAGGCCTCGGAAGTGGATTTCTGCACTATCTATCATAGTTTACTCATTTTCTGTAAACCTAGGTTACTAATTTAGTATTTAAACAACTTTTAGAGATTTATTTTGGACCTCATGACATTTTTAGATCTGAAATTTGTACTCTTTGACGGCATGAGTCTCTAAACCCCATTGTTGGGGGTGAGGAGCTCTGCTGTGTCCTGATGAATTAATGCAATTATTTCTGTTTTATATTCAAACACGCTTGTTTCTATCTAAGATGTTCATTCGCATTTCAATATGATGGAAGGGATGATCCGTGACACTCATCACCATTCCCAAACTATAAACGCGTGACTGACAACCACCTCTGTTCTACCTTCGATTGAATGAGTATCTCTTGGATTTCTTAATCGGAATCTTCGTGGTATAAGCTAGAATCCATTGGCAGCATTCTTGAGAATCCGGAAAGTCTAAACCTTGTCTATGGTATTTCAAGTAGGATTCAGGGATTGGATGAGTGTGACGAGCTTCAAACTCACAAGGGTTGGGCGTAGTGATAGACGCAAAAGGATCAATGGATCCTATTCCAGCATGAGTGAGAACCGACAGATGATTAGCCGTGCGGTGACAGCGCACCCGGACCATTTTCACTGAGAGGACAGATGGTAGCCATTGACAACGGTGATCCACCAACACACAGCTTGCCATAGGAGGAACCTTGCGTGCGTGAAGAAGAAGATAGGGGAAAGCAGAGATTCAGAAGACAAAGCATCTCTAAAACTCCAACATATTCTTCATTTTTGCATAACAAGTATTTAATTCATGCTCTTTTATTTTTCGCAATTTGAACTGATAATCATAATTAATCTCCTGACTAAGATTTACAAGATAACCATAGATTACTTCAAGCCAACAATCTCCGTAGGATCGACCCTTACTCACGTAAGGTATTACTTGGACGACCCAGTGCACTTGCTGGTTAGTTGTGTAGAGTTGTGAAAAGTGTGAATCACAATTTCGTGCACCAAGTTTTTGGCGCCGTTGCCGGGGATTGTTCGAGTTTGGACAACTGACGGTTTATTTTGTTGCTTAGATTAGGAAAAATTTTTCTTTTTGGTTTATAGTCTTCTATTATTGTTTTTGGTTGAAATTTCTTTTTTTTTAAATCCTTATTTTCTCTTTTTAAATTTTTTGAAAATTTTATTATCTGATAATTGAGTTTTTCTGTTTGAGTTTAGTTTCATGTTTTAAGTTTGGTGTCAATTGCATGTTTTTTATTTTCTTTTAAATTTTTGAATTTGTGTTCATTGTTCTTTCTTAATCTTTAAGTTGTTCTTGTTTATTTTCTTTGCTTGATCTTTAGTTTTTCTTGTTTTGTGATTTTTCTTGTGCTTTTTCAAAATATCAGTTTTCAAAAAAAATTTATTTATTAAATACCTTATTAAAACACGTTAAATTTATAGCTCAATTGGCTAGAGCGTTGTGCTTATGTTCTTGGTAATTGGCTATCTTCTTTTTTTAAAAAAAAAACTTTTTCAAAAATAATTTTTCTTTGAATAAATCTTGTGCCAAACTTTAAGTTTGGTGTTCTCCTGTTAACTTTTCTTTAGTTTTCAAAAATTTTATTTTGGTTTTCTAAAAATTTTAAGTTTGGTATTCTTTCTTCATGTTCTTGTTGTTCTTGTGAGTCTTCAAAGTGTTCTTGAGTCTTCCTTGTGTTTTGATTTTAAAAATTTTAAGTTTGGTGTTCTGGTGCACGAAATTGTGATCATCATAATGGTGCCAAAGGACTTGGAGATCTTAAACATGAATCACACTTTGTCACAATTCCGCACAACTAACCAGCAAGTGCACTGGGTCGTCCAAGTAATAAACCTTACGTGAGTAAGGGTCGATCCCACGGAGACTGTCGGCTTGAAGCAAGCTATGGTCACCTTGTAAATCTCAGTCAGGCAAATTCAGATGGTGATGGAGAATTGATAATTAAAAGATGAATAAAATATAAAATAAAGATAGAGATACTTATGTAATTCTTCGGTTGGAATTTCAGATAAGCGTATGAAGATGCTTTGTTTCTCCTGAACCTCTGCTTTTCTATTGCCTTCTTTCAATCATTCATACTCCTTTCCATGGCAAGCTTTATGTTGGGCATCACTGTTGTCAATGGCTACTTCCCGTCCTCTCAGTGAAAACGTTCCAAATGCGTTGTCACCGCACGGCTAATCATCTGTCGGTTCTCGATCATGTCGGAATAGGATCCATTGATCTTTTTGCGTCTGTCACACACCCCACAATCGCGAGTTTGAAGCTCGTCACAGTCATCCCTTCCCAGATCCTACTCGGAATACCACAGACAAGGTTTAGACTTTTCGGATCTCAAGAATGACTGCCAATAATTCTAGCCTATACCACAAAGGTTCCAATCTGAGATTAGAAACCCAAGAGATACGCATTCAAGCCATTGCTAGTAGAATAGAGGTGGTTGTCAGGCACATGTTCATATGTGAGAATGATGATGAGTGTCACGGATCATCACATCCATCAAGTTGAAGAACGAATGAATATCTTGGAGAAGAAATAGACTTGAGTTGAATAGAAAAACAATAGTACTTTGTATTAATTCTTGAAGAACAGCAGAGCTCCACACCTTAATCTATGGTGTGTAGAAACTCCACCGTTGAAAATACATAAGAACAAGGTCTAGGCATGGCCGAATGGCCAGCCTCCAAACGTGTCTAAGATAGCATAAGACCTATCAAAGATCGATGCAAATACAATAGCAAAAGGACCTATTTATAGAAAACTGGTAGCCTAGGGTTTACAGAAATAAGTAATTAATGCAGAAATCTTCTTCTGGGCCCACTTGGTGTGTGCTTGGACTGAGCATTGAAGCTTCCATGTGTAGAGACTTTTCTTGGAGTTAAACGCCAGCTTTTGTGCCAGTTTGGGCGTTTAACTCCAGCTTTTGTGCCAGTTTTGGAGTTAAACGCCAGAATTCTTGAGCTGACTTGGAATGCTGGTTTGGGCCATCAAATCTCAGAAAAAGTATGAACTATTATATATTGCTGGAAAGCCCAGGATATCTACTTTCCAACGCAATTGAGAGCGCGCCAATTGGGCTTCTGTAGCTCCAGAAAATCCACTTTGAGTGCAGGGAGGTCAGAATCCAACAACATCTGCAGTCCCTTTTCAGCCTCTGAATCAGATTTTTGCTCAGGTCCCTCAATTTCAGCCAGAAAATACCTGAAATCACAGAAAAACACACAAACTCATAGTAAAGTCCAGAAGAGTGATTTTTATTTAAAAACTAATAAAATATAATAAAAAATAATTAAAATATACTAAAAACATACTAAAAACAATGCCAAAAAGCGTATAAATTATCCGCTCATCACAACACCAAACTTAAATTGTTGCTTGTCCCCAAGCAACTGAAAATCAAATGGGATAAAAAGAAAAGAATATACAATGAATTCCAAAAACATCTATGAAGATCAGTATTAATTAGATGAGCGGGGCTTTTAGCTTCTTTACTTCTGAACAGTTTTGGCATCTCACTTTATTCCTTGAAGTTCAGAATGATTGGCATCTATAGGAACTCAAAATCCAGATAGTGTTATTGACTCTCCTAGTTAAGTATGTTGATTCTTGAACACAGCTACTTTATGAGTCTTGGCCGTGGCCCTAAGCACTTTGTTTTCCAGTATTACCACCGGATACATAAATGCCACAGACACATAACTGGGTGAACCTTTTCAGATTGTGACTCAGCTTTGCTAGAGTCCCCAATTAGAGGTGTCCAGGGTTCTTAAGCACACTCTTCTTTTTGCTTTGGACCTCGACTTTAACTGCTCAGTCTCAAGTTTTCACTTGACACCTTCACGCCACAAGCACATGGTTAGGGACAGTGATGAGCGGGTATTTTATACGCTTTTTGGGGTTAATTTCATATAGATTTTAGTATATTTTAGTTAGTTTTTAGTTTATTCTCATTAGTTTCTAGGCAAAATTCATATTTCTGGACTTTACTATGAGTTTGTGTGTTTTTCTGTAATTTTAGGTATTTTCTGGCTGAAATTGAGGGAGCTGAGCAAAAATCTGATTCGGGCTGAAAAAGGACTGCTGATGCTGTTGGATTCTGACCTCTCTGCACTCAAAATGGAATGTTTGGAGCTACAGAAGTCAAATGGCGCGCTTCCAATTGCGTTGGAAAGTAGACATCCAGGGCTTTCTAGAAATATATAATAGTTCATACTTTTCTCAAGAATAGATGACGTAAACTGGCGTTCAACGCCAGTTCCATGCTGTAGTCTGGCGTCCAGCGCCAGAAACAAGTCAAAAGTTGGAGTTCAACGCCAGAAATGGATCCAAAGCTGGCGTTGAACGCCCAAAACAGCCCTATGCACGTGAGAAGCTTTAGTCTCAGCCCCAGCACACACCAAGTGGGCCCCAGAAGTGGATTTCTGCACCATCTATCATAGTTGACTCATTTTCTGTAAACCTAGGTTACTAGTTTAGTATTTAAACAACTTTTAGAGATTTATTTTGTATCTCATGACATTTTAGATCTGAACTTTGTACTCTTTGACGGCATGAGTCTCTAAACTCCATTGTTGGGGGTAAGGAGCTCTGCTGTGTCTCGATGAATTAATGCAAGTATCTCTGTTTTCCATTCAAACATGCGTGTTCCTATCTAAGATATCCATTCGCGCCTAATTATGGAGAAGGTGATGATCCGTGACACTCATCACCTTCCTCAATCCATGAATGTGTGTCTGACAATCACCTCCGTTCTATATCAGATTGAATGAATATCTCTTAGATTCCTTAATCAGAATCTCCGTGGTATAAGCTAGATTGATGGCAGCATTCATGAGATTCCAGAAAGTCTAAACCTTGTCTGTGGTATTTCGAGTAGGATTCTGGGATTGAATGGCTGTGACGAACTTCAAACTCACGAGTGCTGGGCGTAGTGACAGACGCAAAAGGATAGTAAATCCTATTCCGGTATGATTGAGAACCTGCAGATGATTAGCCGTGCGGTGACAGCGCACCCGGACCCTTTTCACTGGAAGGATGGATGGTAGCCATTGACAACGGTGATCCACCAACACACAGCTTGCCATAGGAGGACGTGCGTGCGTGAACAAGAAGACAGAGGAAAGCAGAGATTCAGAAGACAAAGCATCTCCAAAACTCCAACACATTCTCCATTACTGCATAACAAGTATTTATATCATGCTCTGTTATTCCTTGCAATCAAATTTGATAAGTGAATTGTTTTATTATTTTCCTGACTGAGAGTTACAAGATAACCATAGCTTGCTTCAAGCCAACAATCTCCGTGGGATCGACCCTTACTCACGTAAGGTATTACTTGGACGACCCAGTGCACTTGCTGGTTAGTGGTACGAGTTGTAAAAAGTGTGATTTATAATTCGTGCACCAAGTTTTTGGTGCCGTTGCTGGGGATTGTTTGAGTTTGGACAACTGACGGTTTATTTTGTTGCTTAGATTAGGAAAAATTTTTCTTTTTGGTTTAGAGTCTTTTATTATTTATACCTTGTTAAAACACTTTAAATTTATAGCTCAATTAGCTAGAGCGTGGTGCTTATGTTCTTGGTAATTGGCTATCCTATTTTTAAAATCTTTTTCAAAAATAATTTTTCTTTGAATAAAACTTGTGCCAAACTTTAAGTTTGGTGTTTTCTTGTTGATTTTTCTTTGTTTTTCGAAAATCTTAGTTTGGTTTTCTAAAAATTTTAAGTTTGGTGTTCTTTCTTCATGTTCTTGTGTTCTTGTGAGTCTTCAAGGTGTTCTTGAGTTTTCCTTGTGTCTTGATCTTAAAATTTTTAAGTTTGGTGTTCCTTGGTGTTTTCCCTCCAAAATTTTCGAAAACAAGGAGCATTAGATCTAAAAATTTTAAATCTTGTGCTATTCTATTGTTTTTCTCTTTCCTCTTTAAATTCAAAAATATCTTTTCCCTCTATTTTAAAGCAATTTTTCAAAATCAATTTTAAAATTCAGATTTTTTTCAAATTTTAAAACCCTTTTAAAAAAAAAATCATATCTTTTTCAAAACTTCCTAACCACTTTCTCTCTCCTCATTTTTTCGAAAATCTTCACCCATTTTTATTTATTTTAATTTATTTTGTTTTCAAAATAAATAAATAATTAAATAAATAAAAATATTTTTCTTCTATTTTACATCATTTCCCTTTCTCCATCATGGACCTAAGCGGAAATGAACAGTCCAGGAGGACTCTGGGGTTATATGCTAACCCCTCTACTGCTTCATATGGGAGCAGTATCTGCATACCCTCCATTGGAGTCAGTAGTTTTGAGTTGAATCCTCAGCTCATTATCATGGTGCAGCAAAGTTGCCAGTATTTCGGTCTTCCACAGGAAGAACCTACAGAGTTTCTGGCACAGTTTTTACAAATTGCTGATACAGTACATGATAAGGAGGTAGATCAGGATGTCTACAGATTATTACTATTTCCATTTGCTGTAAAAGACCAAGCCAAGAGGTGGTTAAATAACCAACCTAAGGCTAGCATAAGGACATGGAAACAGCTGACAGAAAAATTCCTGAATCAATACTTTCCTCCAAAACGGATGACACAGCTAAGGTTGGACATCCAAGGCTTTAAACAAGGAGATAATGAATCTCTTTATGATGCCTGGGAGAGATACAGAGAGATGCTACGAAAATGCCCCTCTGAAATATTTTCAGAGTGGGTTCAGTTAGACATCTTCTATTATGGGCTTACAAAAAGAGCTCAGATCTCTCTGGATTACTCAGCTGGTGGATCTATCCACATGAGAAACACAATTGAAGAAGCTCAAGAGCTCATTGATACAGTTGCTAGAAATTAGCATCTGTACCTAAGCAGTGACCCTTCCATGAAAGAAGAGGCTAAAACAGTAACTGCTGAACTCAGTCCTGCAGAGCAAGCTGCTGAATTCAATCAGCAATTGGATTTTCTAACAAAGTAGTTAGCTGAATTCAAGGATAAACTACAAGAGACAAGGATGGCTAATATAAACATGGAAGTACAATTAAAGCAAACAAAGTAGCAGCTGTCAAAACAAATAACAGAAGAATGCCAAGCAGTTCAATTGAGAAGTGGGAAAGCACTAAATACCCCACTTCAAGGCAGCAGGAAACCAAGAAATGAGCAAACCACCCAAAATCCATCTAAGGACAGTAAGAGCCCAGGGAAAAATAATTCTGGCGCTAAAATGCCAGAACTTGGGTGGAAGGCTGGCGCTGAATGCCCAGACCATGCTCAAGACTGGCGTTCAACGCCAGAAACAAGCAAGGATCTGGCGTTGAACGCCCAAAAGAGGCACAGTTCTGGCGTTCAAACGCCAGGAATAGATGAGGAGCTGGCGTCTAACGTCACTCCAGCTTCTAACTCTGGCACTCAATTGCCAGTGAGGGATCAGACACACATAAGTGCTGATAACAACCCATCTAAAAAGGCTTCTTCAACCACTTCTGTAGGAAATAAACTTACAGCAACTAAGGTTGAGGAATATAAAGCCAAGATACCTTATCCTCAAAAACTCTGCCAAGAAGAGCAGGATAAGCAATTTGCTCGCTTTGCAGATTATCTCAGGACTCTTGAAATAAAGATTCCATTTGCAGAGGCATGATGAGCGGATAATTTATACGCTTTTTGGCATTGTTTTTAGTATGTTTTTAGTAGGATCTAGTTACTTTTAGGGATGTTTTCATTAGTTTTTATGTTAAATTCACATTTCTGGACTTTACTATGAGTTTGTGTGTTTTTCTGTGATTTCAGGTATTTTCTGGATGAAATTGAGGGACTTGAGCAGAAATCAGATTCAGAGGTTGAAAAAGGACTGCTGATGCTGTTGGATTCTGACCTCCCTGCACTCAAAGGGGATTTTTGGAGCTACAGAACTCGAAATGGCGCGCTTCCAATTGCGTTGGAAAGTAGACATCCAGGGCTTTCCAGCAATATATAATAGTCCATACTTTGGCCAAGAATTGATGACGTAAACTGGCGTTCAACGCCAGCTTTCTGCCCAAATATGGCGTCCAGCGCCAGAAAAGGAGCCAAAACCAGAGTTGAACGCCCAAACTGGCACAAAAGCTGGCGTTCAACTCCACAAATGGCCTTTGCACGTGCAACACTTAAGCTCAGCCCAAACACACACCAAGTGGGCCCCGGAAGTGGATTTATACATCAAATACTTACTCATGTAAACCCTAGTAGCTAGTTTATTATAAATAGGACCTCTTACTAGTCTTTTTGACCATCTTTGGATTACCTTATGATCCTTTGATCACGTTTTGGGGGCTGGCCATCTCGGCCATGCCTGGACCTTCACTTATGTATTTTCAACGGTAGAGTTTCTACACTCTATAGATTAAGGTGTGGAGCTCTGCTGTTCCTCAAAGATTAATGCAAAGTACTACTGTTTTCTATTCAATTCTTCTTATTTCACTTCTAAGATATCCATTCGCACCCAAGAACGTGATGAAGGTGATGATTATGTGTGACGCTCATCATCCTTCTCCCTTATGAACGCGTGCCTGACAAACACTTCTGTTCTACATGAATTAAGCTAGAATGAATATCTCTTAGATCTCCTAACCAGAATCTTCGTGGCGTAAGCTAGAATGATGGCGGCATTCAAGAGAATCCGGAAGGTCTAAACCTTGTCTGTGGTATTCTGAGTAGGATTCAATGATTGAATGACTGTGACGAGCTTCAAACTCGCGATTGTTGGGCGTTAGTGACAGACGCAAAAGGAGGGTGAATCCTATTCCAGCATGATCGAGAACCGACAGATGAATAGCCGTGCCGTGACAGGGTGCGTGAGCATATTATTCACTGAGAGGAGGGGATGTAGCCACTGACAACGGTGATGCCCTTACATAAAGCCAGCCATATAAAGGAGTAAGACTGATTGGATGAAGATAGCAGGAAAGCAGAGGTTCAGAGGAACGAAAAGCATCTCCATTCGCTTATCTGAAATTTCTACCAATGATTTACATAAGTATCTCTATCCCTATTTTATTATATAATATTCGAAAACACCATTATCACTTTATATCTGCCTGACTGAGATTTACAAGGTGACCATAGCTTGCTTCATACCAACAATCTCCGTGGGATTCGACCCTTACTCACGTAAGGTATTACTTGGACGACCCAGTGCACTTGCTGGTTAGTTGTATCGAAGTTGTGACAATTATGAATTAAGATCAAAGCACCAAGCTTTGGAGCCATTACCAGGGATTGTTCGAGCCTGGACATCACAATTTCGTGCACCAAGTTTTTGGCGCCGTTGCCGGGGATTGTTTGAGTTTGGACAACTGACGGTTCATCTTGTTGCTCAGATTAGGTAATTCTCTTTTTATTTTATTTTCAAAAATTTTTCAAAAATATTTCTAAAATTCTCTCATCTGTTTTCGAAAAATATAAAAAAAAATGTTTTCAAAAATTTGATTCAAAATTTTTAAGAATGAATTCTAGTGTTTCATGAAGCATGGTGAAGCCTGGCTGGCTGTAAAGCCATGTCTAAATTCTTTTGGACTGAGGCTTCCAAACCATCAAAGGTAAGTTACATACTTGATAAATGATGAGCAGCAATTTGTTATCAAGAGCAATATACTCTGGTGTTACATGCAGAAGCTTGGCTGGCCATTGGCCATGTCTAGTGTTTTGGACTGGAGCTTTCATTGAAAGCTTGGCTGGCTAGTGAGCCATGTCTAATTCCTGGACTGAAGCTTTAGACTAAGAATGCAAGATTCCTGGAATTCATATTAAAAATTTTGGAATCCTTATATTTTTTCCTTTTCATATAATTTTCGAAAAAATCCAAAAAAAAAAAATTAGAAAATCATAAAAATCAAAAATATTTTTCTGCTTCTTGTTTGAGTCTTGAGTCATATCATAAGTTTGGTGTCACTTGCATATGCATCTTGCATTTTTCGAAAATTCTCATGCATTCATAGTGTTCTTCATGATCTTCAAGTTGTTCTTGGTAAGTCTTCTTGTTTCATCTTGATGATTTTTTGTTTTGTGTCTTTTCATGTTTATCATATGCATTCTTGAATTCTTAGTGCCTAAGCATTAAAGAATTCTAAGTTTGGTGTCTTGCATGTTTTCTTTGCATTAAAAATTTTTTCAAAATTGTGTCTATGATGTTCATCTTGACATTCATAGTGTTCTTGGTGTTCATCTTGACATTCATAGCATTCTTGCATGCTTTCATTGTTTTGATCTAAAAATTTCATGCATTGCATATTTTTCATGTTTTTCATAAAAATTTCAAAAATCAAAAAAATATCTTTCCCTTTTTCTCTCATCAAATTCGAAAATTGAGTTGACTTTTTCAAAAATTTTTTAAAATCAAGTTGTTTCTTATGAGTCAAATCAAATTTTCAATTTGAAATTCTTATCTTTTTCAAAATCTTTTTCAAAAATCAAATCTTTTTCAAATTTCTTAGTTATTTTCGAAAATTTCAAAAATATTTTTCAAAAATCTTTTTCTTATTTTTAATCAAATTTTCGAAAATAACATAAACAATTAATGTTTTGATTCAAAAATTTGAAGTTTGTTACTTGCTTGTTAAGAAAGATTCAAACTTTAAGTTCTAGAATCATATCTTGTGATTTCTTATTAATCAAGTCATTAATTGAGATTTTAAAAATCAAATCTTTTTCAAAACTAATTTCAATCATATCTTTTCAAAAATATCTTCTTATCTTATCTTTTTCAAAAATATCTTTTCAAAATATCTTTTCTAACTTCCTAACCTCTTATCTTCTTAAAAATTTGTTTCAACTAACTAACTAACTTTTTGTTTGTTTCTTAACTTTTTCAAAACCACCTAACTAATTCTCTCTCTAAATTTTCGAAAATACCTTCCCCTTTTTCAAAAATTTCTTTTTAATTAACTAATTATTTTTATTTTTTATTTTTGATTTCAAAAATCTTCGAAAAAAATACTAAACATTTTTCAAAAACTATTTTCAAAAATCACTAACTCTTTTTCAAAATAATTTTCGAAAATTTTCCCTTCCCCCATCTTACTCTATTTATTCATTCATATCCTAACATCTCATCTCACCTCTCTTCCATCCTCACAGTTGTGTTTCTTCCATTATATTACATTCTTTGTCTCCCCCTCTTCTTCCACTCACACAGGGATCCCTAAACTGTGGTATAAAGGATCTCCATTATTATTATTATTTTTCTGTGTCTTCTTCTTTGTCATATGAGCAGGAGCAAGGATAAGAACATTCTTGTGGAAGCAGATCCAGAACCTGAAAGGACTCTGAAGAGAAAATTAAGAGAAGCTAAAATACAACAATCCAGAGAAAACCTTTCAGAAATTTTCGAACAGGAAGAGGAGATGGCAGCCAAAAATAATAATAATGTAAGGAAGATGCTTGGTGACTTTACTGCACCTAATTCCAATTTACATGGAAGAAGCATCTCCATTCCTGCCATTGGAGCAAACAACTTTGAGCTGAAACCTCAATTAGTTTCTCTAATGCAGCAGAACTGCAAGTTTCATGGACTTCCATCTGAAGATCCTTTTCAGTTCTTAACTGAATTCTTGCAGATATGTGATACTGTTAAGACTAATGGAGTAGATCCTGAAGTCTACAGGCTCATGCTTTTCCCTTTTGCTGTAAGAGACAGAGCTAGATTATGGTTGGATTCTCAACCCAAAGACAGCCTGAACTCTTGGGATAAGCTGGTCACGGCTTTCTTAGCCAAGTACTTTCCTCCTCAAAAGCTGAGCAAGCTTAGAGCTGATGTTCAAACCTTCAGACAGAAAGAAGGTGAATCCCTCTATGAAGCTTGGGAAAGATACAAACAGTTGACCAAAAAGTGTCCCTCTGACATGCTTTCAGAATGGACCATCCTAGATATATTCTATGATGGTTTATCTGAGCTATCAAAGATGTCACTGGACACTTCTGCAGGTGGATCCATTCACCTAAAGAAAACGCCTGCAGAAGCTCAAGAACTCATTGACATGGTTGCTAATAACCAGTTCATGTACACTTCTGAAAGGAATCCTGTGAATAATGGGACGCCTATGAAGAAGGGAGTTCTTGAAGTTGATACTCTGAATGCCATATTGGCTCAGAATAAAATATTGACTCAGCAAGTCAATATGATCTCTCAGAGTCTGCATGGAATGCAAGCTGCATCCAACAGTACTCAAGAGGCATCTTCTGAAGAAGAAGCTTATGATCCTGAGAACCCTGCAATAGCAGAGGTAAATTATTTAGGTGAACCTTATGGAAACACCTATAACTCATCATGGAGAAATCATCCAAATTTCTCAAGGAAGGATCAAAAGCCTCAACAAGGCTTTAATAATGGTGGAAGAAACAGGTTTAGCAACAGCAAGCCTTTTCCATCATCAACTCAGCAACAGACAGAGAACTCTGAACAAAATGCTTCTAATTTAGCAAATCTAGTCTCTGATCTATCTAAAGCCACTGTAAGTTTCATGAATGAAACAAGGTCTTCCATTAGAAATCTGGAAGCACAAGTGGGCTAGCTGAGTAAAAGGATCACTGAAATCCCTCCTAGTACTCTCCCAAGCAATAGAGAAGAGAATCCAAAAGGAGAGTGCAAGGCCATTGACATAAGCGCCATGGCCGAACCTGTGAGGAGAGGAGAGGACGTGAATCCCAAGGAGGAAGACCTCCTGGGACGTCCAGTGGTCAATCAGGAGCTTCCCTCTGAGGAACCAAAGGACTCTGGGGCTCATCTAGAGACCATAGAGATTCCATTGAACCTCCTTATGCCCTTCATGAGCTCTGATGAGTATTCCTCTTCTGAAGAGAATGAGGATGTTACTGAAGAGCAAACTGCCAAGTTTCTTGGTGCAATCATGAAGCTGAATGCCAAATTATTGGCATTGATGCTTGGGAAGTTGAACCTCCCTTGTTCATCAATGAACTAAGTGATCTGGATCAACTGACATTGCCTCAGAAGAGACAGGATCCTGGAAAGTTCATAATACCTTGTACCATAGGCACCATGATCTTTAAGGCTCTGTGTGACCTTGGTTCAGGAATAAACCTCATGCCCCTCTCTGTAATAGAGAAACTGGGAATCTATGGGGTGCAAGCTGCTAAAATCTCACTAGAGATGGCAGACAGCTCAAGAAAATAGGCTTATGGACAAGTAGAAGATGTATTAGTAAAGGTTGAGGGCCTTTACATACCTACTGATTTCATAGTCCTGGATACTGGAAAGGAAGAGGATGAATCCATCATCCTAGGAAGACCTTTCCTGGCCACAGCAAGAGCTGTGATTGATGTTAACAGAGGTGAAATATTCCTTCAATGGAATGAGAACTCCCTTGTGTTTAAAACTCAAGGATCTCCCTCTGCAACCATGGAGAGGAAGCAGAAAAAGCTTCTCTCCAAGCAGAGTCAACCAGAGCCCCCACAGTCAAACTCTAAGTTTGGTGTTGGGAGGCCACAACCAAACTCTAAGTTTGGTGTTGAACTCCCATATCCAAACTCTAAGTTTGGTGTTGGAGAGTCTCAACAAAGCTCTGCACATCTGTGAGGCTCCATGAGAGCCCACTGTCAAGCTATTGACATTAAAGAAGCGCTTGTTGGGAGGCAACCCAATGTTTATTTATCTAACTATATTTTTTCTTAGTTATGTGTCTTTATAGGTTCATGATCATGAGGAGTCACAAAATAAATATAAAAATTGAAAACAGAATCAAAAACAGCAGAAGAAAAATCACACCCTAGAGGAGCATCTGCCTGGCGTTCAAACGCCAGAACAGAGCATAGTTCTGGCGCTGAACGCCCAGAATGGGAGCATCCTGGCGCTGAACGCCCAGAACAAGCATGGTTCTGGCGTTCAACGCCAGAAATGGCAGCAAATGGGCGTTGAACGCCCAAAATGGGCACCAACCTGGCGCTGAACGCCCAGAGTTGTGTGCAAAGGCATTTTGCATGCCTAAATTGGTGCAGGGATGTAAATGCCTTAACACCTCAAGATCTGTGGACCTCACAGGATCACCTCAGGATCTGTGGACCCCACAGGATCCCCACCTACCTTCACTCACTCTCTTCTCTCTTCTCAATCATCCTCTATTCCCAATAAACACTCATCCCTTCTGTCTTCCATTTACCACTCACACCCAATCCCACCCATATGGCCGAATACACACAGCCATCCATCTCCTCCATATCCTCTTCTTCTTCTATTCTTTCTTCTTTTGCTCGAGGGCGAGCAACATTCTAAGTTTGGTGTGGTAAAAGCATAGCTTTTTTGTTTTTTTCCATAACCATTGATGGCACCTAAGGCCAGAGAAACCTCTAGAAAGAGGAAAGGGAAGACAAAAGCTTCCATCAAGGGTCTATAGCTCAGTGGTAGAACATTTGACTGCAAATCAAGAGATCCCTGAGATACCTCAGGGGATACATTTTCTTCCACACAATTATTGGAAGCAACTAATGGTGGAACATCAAGAGCACTCCATCATCCTTCATGAAATAAGAGAAGATCAAAAAGCAATGAGGAAGGAGCAACAAAGACAAGGAAGAGACATAGAAGAGCTCAAGGACATCATTGGTTCCTCAAGAAGGAAACGCCACCATCACTAAGGTGGATTCATTCCTTGTTCTTGCTTTCTCTGTTTTTCGTTTTCTATGTTATGTGCTTATCTATGTTTGTTTCTTCATTACATGATCATTAGTAGTAGTAACTTTGTCTTAAAGTTATAAATTTCCTATGAATCCATCACCTCTCTTAAATGAAAAATGTTTTAAATCAAAAGAACAAGAAGTACATGAGTTTCAAATTTATCCTTGAACTTAGCTTAATTATATTGATGTGGTGACAACGCTTCTTGTTTTCTGAATGTATGCTTGAACAGTGCATATGTCTTTTGAAGTTGTTGTTTAAGAATGTTAAATATGTTGGCTCTTGAAAGAATGATGACTAGGAGACATGTTATTCGATAATCTGAAAAATCATAAAAATGATTCTTGAAGCAAGAAAAAGCAGCAAAGAACAAAGCTTGCAGAAAAAAAAAAGAGGCAAAAAACAAAATAGAAAAAAAAAATAGAAAGAAAAAGAAAAAGCAAGCAGAAAAAGCCAATAACCCTTAAAACCAAAAGGCAAGGGCAAATAAAAAGGATCCCAAGGCTTTGAGCATCAGTGGACAGGAGGGCCTAAAGGAATAAAATCCTGGTCTAAGCGGCTAAACCAAGCTGTCCCTAACCATGTGCTTGTGGCGTGTAGGTGTCAAGTGAAAACTTGAGACTGAGCGGTTAAAGTCAAGGTCCAAAGCAAAAGAAGAGTTTGCTTAAGAACCCTGGACACCTCTAATTGGGGACTCTAGCAAAGCTGAGTCACAATCTGAAAAGGTTCACCCAATTATGTGTCTGTGGCATTTATGTATCCGGTGGTAATACTGGAAAACAAAGTGCTTAGGGCCACGGCCAAGACTCATAAAGAAGCTGTGTTCAAGAATCATCATACTGAACTAGGAGAGTCAATGACACTATTCGAAATCTGAAGTTCCTATAGATGCCAATCATTCTGAACCTCAATGGATAAAGTGAGATGCCAAAACTATTCAAGAGGCAAAAAGCTATAAGTCCCGCTCATATGATTGAAGCTCTGTTTCATTGATAGTTTGGAATTTATAGTATATTCTCTTCTTTTTATCCTATTTGATTTTCAGTTGCTTGGGGACAAGCAACAATTTAAGTTTGGTGTTGTGATGAGCGGATAATTTATACGCTTTTTGCATTGTTTTTAGTATGTTTTTATAGATCTGTTACTTTTAGGGATTTTTTATAGTTTTTGTGTTTAATTTACATTTTTGACTTTACTATATTTTGTGTTTTTTTTGATTTCAGTTTTTCTGGTGAAATTTGAGGGACTTAGCAGAATATCAGATTCAGGGTTGAAAAAGTGATGCTGATGCTAGTTGGATTCCTGATCTCCTGCACGTGCAAGTGGATTTTCTGGAGCTAAGAACTCGAATGGGCGCTTTAATTCATTGGATAAGTAGATCATCAGGGCTTTCCAGCAATTATAATAGTCATACTTTGGCAAGAATGACGACGTAAACTGGCGTTCAACGCCAGCTTCTCCAAATCTGGCGTCCACGCCAAAAAGGATCAAACCAGAGTTGAACGCCAAACTGCACAAAACTGGCGTTCAACTCAAAATGGCCTCTGCACGTGCAACACTTAGCTCAGCCCAAACACACACCAAGTGGGCCCGGAAGTGGATTTATACATCAAATACTTACTCATGTAAACCCTAATAGCTAGTTTATTATAAATAGGACCTCTTACTATTGTATTTGCATCTTTGGATTACCTTATGATCCTTTGATCACGTTTTGGGGCTGGCCATCTCGGCCATGCCTGGACCTTCACTTATGTATTTTCATACGGTAGAGTTTCTACACTCCATAGATTAAGGTGTGGAGCTCTGCTGTTCCTCAAAGATTAATGCAAAGTACTACTGTTTTCTATTCAATCCTTCTTATTTCGCTTCTAAGATATCCATTCGCACCCAAGAACGTGATGAAGGTGATGATTATGTGTGACGCTCATCATCCTTCTCCCTTATGAACGCGTGCCTGACAAACACTTCTGTTCTACATGAAATAAGCTAGAATGAGTATCTCTTAGATCTCCTAACCAGAATCTTCGTGGCGTAAGCTAGAATGATGGCGGCATTCAAGAGAATCCGGAAGGTCTAAACCTTGTCTGTGGTATTCTGAGTAGGATTCAATGATTGAATGACTGTGACGAGCTTCAAACTCGCGATTGTTGGGCGTTAGTGACAGACGCAAAAGGAGGGTGAATCCTATTCCAGCATGATCGAGAACCGACAGATGAATAGCCGTGCCGTGACAGGGTGCGTGAGCATATTATTCACTGAGAGGAGGATGTAGCCACTGACAACGGTGATGCCCTTGCATAAAGCCAGCCATGGAAAGGAGTAAGACGGATTGGATGAAGATGGCAGGAAAGCAGAGGTTCAGAGGAACGAAAAGCATCTCCATTCGCTTATCTGAAATTCCTACCAATGATTACATAAGTATCTCTATCCCTATTTTATTATTAGTATTCGAAAACACCATTATCACTTTATATTTGCCTGACTGAGATTTACAAGGTGACCATAGCTTGCTTCATACTAACAATCTCCGTGGGATTCGACCCTTACTCACGTAAGGTATTACTTGGACGACCCAGTGCACTTGCTGGTCGTTGTATCAAGTTGTGACAATTATGAATTAAGATTAAGCACCAAGCTTTGAGCATTACAGATTTTTCGAGCTGGAATCACAATTTCGTGCACCAGTAGCTGAATGATGGCGGCATTCAGAGAATCCGGAAGTCTAACCTTGTCTGTGGTATTCGAGTAGGATTCATGATTGAATGACTGTGACGAGCTTCAAACTCGGATGTGGGCATAGTGACAGACGCAAAAGGAGGTGAATCCTATTCCAGCATGATCGGACCAGATGATAGCCGTGCCGTGACAGGCATCTTGACATTTTCACAGAGGAGGGGATGTAGCCACTGACAACGGTGAGCCTTGCATAAAGCCAGCCATAGAAAGCAGTAAGACTGATTGGATGAAGACAGCAGGA
>NW_027255583.1:0-21302 GCF_003086295.3 Arachis hypogaea
AGCAAGCTTAGAGCTGATGTTCAAACCTTCAGACAAAAGAAGGTGAATCCCTCTATGAAGCTTGGGAAAGATACAAACAGTTGACCAAAAAGTGTCCTTCTGACATGCTTTCAGAATGGACCATCCTGGATATATTCTATGATGGTTTATCTGAGCTATCAATGATGTCACTGGACACTTCTGCAGGTGGATCCATTCACCTAAAGAAAACGCCTGCAGAAGCTCAAGAACTCATTGACATGGTTGCTAATAACCAGTTCATGTACACTTCTGAAAGGAATCCTGTGAATAATGGGACGCCTATGAAGAAGGGAGTTCTTGAAGTTGATACTCTGAATGCCATATTGGCTCAGAATAAAATATTGACTCAGCAAGTCAATATGATCTCTCAGAGTCTGCATGGAATGCAAGCTGCATCCAACAGTACTCAAGAGGCATCTTCTGAAGAAGAAGCCTATGATCCTGAGAACCCTGCAATAGCAAAGGTAAATTACTTAGGTGAACCTTATGGAAACACCTATAACTCAACATGGAGAAATCATCCAAATTTCTCATGGAAGGATCAAAAGCCTCAACAAGGCTTTAATAATGGTGGAAGAAACAGGTTTAGCAATAGCAAACCTTTTCCATCATCCACTCAGCAACAGACAGAGAACTCTGAACAAAATGCTTCTAATTTAGCAAATCTAGTCTCTGATCTATCTAAGGCCACTGTAAGTTTCATGAATGAAACAAGGTCTTCCATTAGAAATCTGGAAGCACAAGTGGGCCAGCTGAGTAAAAGGATCACTGAAATCCCTCCTAGTACTCTCCCAAGCAATACAGAAACCCAAAGGAGAGTGCAAGGCCATTGACAGCGCCATGGCCAAACCTGTGAGGAAAGGAGAGGACGTGAATCCCAAGGAGGAAGACCTCCTGGGACGTCCAGTGATCAATAAGGAGCTTCCCTCTGAGGAACCAAAGGAATCTGAGACTCATCTAGAGACCATAGAGATTCCATTGAACCTCCTTATGCCCTTCATGAGCTCTAATGAGTATTCCTCTTCTGAAGAGAATGAGGATGTCACTGAAGAGCAAACTGCCAAGTTTCTTGGTGCAATCATGAAGCTGAATGCTAAGTTATTTGGCATTGATGCTTGGGAAGTTGAACCTCCCTTGTTCATCAATAAACTAAGTGATCTGGATCAACTGACATTGCCTCAGAAGAGACAGGATCCTGGAAAGTTCATATTACCTTGTACCATAGGCACCATGATCTTTAAAGCTCTGTGTGACCTTGGTTCAGGTATAAACCTCATGCCCCTCTCTGTAATAGAGAAACTGGGAATCTATGGGGTGCAAGCTGCTAAAATCTCACTAGAGATGGCAGACAGCTCAAGAAGACAGGCTTATGGACAAGTAGAAGATGTATTAGTAAAGGTTGAGGGCCTTTACATACCTACTGATTTCATAGTCCTGGATACTGGAAAGGAAGAGGATGAATCCATCATCCTAGGAAGACCTTTCCTGGCCACAGCAAGAGTTGTGATTGATGTTGACAGAGGTGAAATAGTCCTTCAATGGAATGAGAATTCCCTTGTATTCAAAACTCAAGGATCTCCCTCTGCAACCATGGAGAGGAAGCTTGAAAAGCTTCTCTCAAAGCAGAGTCAACCAGAGCCCCCACAGTCAAACTCTAAGTTTGGTGTTGGGAGGCCACAACCAAACAATAAGTTTGGTGTTGAACTCCCATAACCAAACTCTAAGTTTGGTGTTGGAGAGTTTCAACAAAGCTCTGCACATCTGTGAGGCTCCATGAGAGCCCACTGTCAAGCTATTGACATTAAAGAAGCGCTTGTTGGGAGGCAACCCAATGTTTATCTAATTCTTATTTTTTTTGTTTTTCATGTTTCTTAGGTTCATGATCATGAGGAGTCACAAAATAAATATAAAAATTGAAAACGGAATCAAAAACAGTAGAAGAAAAATCACACCCTGGAGGAGCATCTGTCTGGCGTTCAAACGCTAGAACAGAGCATAGTTCTGGCGCTGAACGCCCAGAATGGGAGCATCCTGGCGCTGAACGCCCAGAACAAGCATGGTTCTGGCGTTCAACGCCAGAAATGGCAGCAAAGGGGCGTTGAACGCCCAAAATAGGTACCAACCTGGCGCTGAACGCCCAGAGTTGTGTGCAAGGGCATTTTACATGCCTAAATTGGTGCAGGGATGTAAATGCCTTGACACCTCAAGATCTGTGGACCCCACAGGATCCCCACCTACCTCATCATCTCTCTTCCCATTCATGATCATCCCTTCTGTTTTCCATTTACCACTCACATCCATACAACCACTACCTTCAAATTCAACATCTCTCTCCCACCCAATCCCACCCATATGGCCGAATACACACATCCATCCATCCCCTCCCTATCCTCTTCTTCTTCTTCTATTCTTTCTTCTTTTGCTCGAGGGCGAGCAACATTCTAAGTTTGGTGTGGTAAAAGCATAGCTTTTTTTGTTTTTTTCCATAACCATTGATGGCACCTAAGGCCAGAGAAACCTTTAGAAAGAGGAAAGGGAAGACAAAAGCTTCCATCAAGGGTCTATAGCTCAGTGGAAGAACATTTGACTGCAAATCAAGAGATCCCTAAGATACCTCAGGGGATACATTTTCTTCCACACAATTATTGGAAGCAACTAAGGTGGAACATCAAGAGCACTCCATCATCCTTCATGAAATCAGAGAAGATCTAAAAAGCAATGAAGGAGGAGCAACAAAGACAAGGAAGAGACATTGAAGAGCCCAAGAACATCATTGAAACGCCATCATCACTAAGGTGGATTCATTCCTTGCTCTTATTTCTTCTATTTTTCGTTTTCTATGTTATGTGCTTATCTATGTTGTGTCTTCATTACATGATCATCAGTAGTTAGTAACTTTGTCTTAAAGATATGAATGTCCTATGAATCCATCACCTCTCTTAAATGAAAAATGTTTTAATTCAAAAGAACAAGAAGTACATGAGTTTCGAATTTATCCTTGAACTTAGTTTAATTATATTGATGTGGTGACAATGCTTCTTATTTTCTGAATGTATGCTTGAACAGTGCATATGTCTTTTGAAGTTGTTGTTTAAGAATGTTAAATATGTTGGCTCTTGAAAGAATGATGACTAGGAGACATGTTATTTGATAATCTGAAAAATCATAAAAATGATTCTTGAAGCAAGAAAAAGCAGCAAAGAACAAAGCTTGCAGAAAAAAAAAAAAGAAAAAAAAATAGGCAAAAAAAAAATAGGAAGAAAAAGAAAAAGCAAGCAGAAAAAGCCAATAACCCTTAAAACCAAAAGGCAAGGGCAAATAAAAAGGATCCCAAGGCTTTGAGCATCAATGGATAGGAGGGCCTAAAGGAATAAAATCCTGGTCTAAGCGGCTAAACCAAGCTGTCCCTAACCATGTGCTTGTGGCGTGTAGGTGTCAAGTGAAAACTTGAGACTGAGCGGTTAAAGTCAAGGTCCAAAGCAAAAGAAGAGTGTGCTTAAGAACCCTGGACACCTCTAATTGGGGACTTTAGCTAAGCTGAGTCACAATCTGAAAAGGTTCACCCAATTATGTGTCTGTGGCATTTATGTATCCGGTGGTAATACTGGAAAACAAGGTGCTTAGGGCCACGGCCAAGACTCATAAAGAAGCTGTGTTCAAGAATCATCATACTGAACTAGGAAAGTCAATAACACTACTCGAAATCTGAAGTTCCTATAGATGCCAATCATTCTAAACTTCAATGGATAAAGTGAGATGCCAAAACTATTCAAGAGGCAAAAAGCTATAAGTCCCGCTCATATGATTGAAGCTCTGTTTCATTGATAGTTTGGAATTTATAGTATATTCTCTTCTTTTATCCTATTTGATTTTCAGTTGCTTGGGGACAAGCAACAATTTAAGTTTGGTGTTGTGATGAGCGGATAATTTATACGCTTTTTGGCATTGTTTTAGTATGTTTTTAGTAGGATCTAGTTACTTTTAGGGATATTTTCATAAGTTTTTATGTTAAATTCACATTTCTGGACTTTACTATGAGTTTGTGTATTTTTCTGTGATTTCAGGTATTTTCTGGCTGAAATTGAGGGACTTGAGCAGAAATCAGATTCAGAGGCTGAAAAAGGACTGCTGATGCTGTTGGATTCTAACCTCCTTGCACCCAAAGTGGATTTTCTGGAGCTACAGAACTCGAAATGGCGCGCTTCCAATTGCGTTGGAAAGTAGACATCCAGGGCGTTCCAGCAATATATAATAGTCCATAATTTGGCCAAGAATTGACGATGTAAACTGGCGTTCAACACCAGCCTTCTGCTCAAATCTGGCGTCCAGCGCCAGAAAAGGATCCAAAACCAGAGTTGAACGCCCAAACTGGCACAGAAACTGGCGTTCAACTCCACAAATGGCCTCTGCACATGCTACACTTAAGCTCAGCCCAAACACACACCAAGTGGGCCCCGGAAGTGGATTTATGCATCAATTACTTACTCATGTAAACCCTAGTAGCTAGTTTATTATAAATAGGACCTCTTACTAGTCTTTTAGACCATCTTTGGTCTCAGTTTTATTCCATTGTTCATCTTAGGAGACTATTGATCACGTTTTAGGGGGCTGGCCATCTCGGCCATGCCTGGACCTTTCACTTATGTATTTTCAACGGTAGAGTTTCTACACTCCATAGATTAAGGTGTGGAGCTCTGCTGTTCCTCAAAGATTAATGCAAAGTACTACTGTTTTCTATTCAATTCATCTTATTTCGCTTCTATGATATCCATTCGCACCCAAGAACGTGATGAAGGTGATGATTATGTGTGACGCTCATCATCCTTCCCCCTTATGAACGCGTGCTTGACAAACACTTCTGTTCTACATGAATTAAGCTAGAATGAGTATCTCTTAGATTTCCTAACCAGAGTCTTCGTGGCGTAAGCTAGAATGATGGCGGCATTCAAGAGAATCCGGAAGGTCTAAACCTTGTCTGTGGTATTCTGAGTAGGATTCAATGATTGAATGACTGTGACGAGCTTCAAACTCGCGATTGTTGGGCGTTAGTGACAGACGCAAAAGGAGGGTGAATCCTATTCCAGCATGATCGGGAACCGACAGATGAATAGCCGTGCCGTGACAGGGTGCGTGAGCATATTATTCACTGAGAGGAGGGGATGTAGCCACTGACAACGGTGATGCCCTTGCATAAAGCCAGCCATGGAAAGGAGTAAGACTGATTGGATGAAGATAGCAGGAAAGCAGAGGTTCAGAGGAACGAAAAGCATCTCCATTCGCTTATCTGAAATTCCTACCAATGATTTACATAAGTATCTCTATCCCTATTTTATTATATAATATTCGAAAACATCATTATCACTTTATATCTGCCTGACTGAGATTTGCAAGGTGACCATAGCTTGCTTCATACCAACAATCTCCGTGGGATTCGACCCTTACTCACGTAAGGTATTACTTGGACGACCCAGTGCACTTGCTGGTTAGTTGTATCGAAGTTGTGACAATTATGATTACGCATACCAAGTTGCTCACGTGCCAGGAATAATTTGAGCCTAGACATCACAATTTCGTGCACCAATAAGCTTGCCAATCCTTCGAGAACGTTAGTAACACTTACCTTTGTCACTAACGTTCCAATGTGCCCCTATTTCTCACGTTAGAGTTCACGTTAACTAGGTTAACGTGGCTTCTAACGGAGTCATGCTAGACATCTCCAACGTTAGTGACAAAGGTGAGTGTCACTAACGTTGGCTCCTAATCTCTTTATCCACGTTAGCTTCCACGTTAACTAAGTTAACGTGGGAGTTAACGTTGTTCATGGTGGCTCTTGGTGGTTCACCCCAATGTTAGTGACAAAGGTAAGTGTCACTAACGTTGGCGACCGATTGCTCTCTCCACGTTAGCTTCCACGTTAACTAAGTTAACGTGGGAGTTAACGTGTCTTATGGAAGCTTGGCCAACGTTAGTGACAAAGGTGAATGTCACTAACGTTGGCTTCCCTTTTGCTTCTTAACATTAGAAGCCATGTTAACTAAGTTAACGTTGGCAACTAACGTGGCCAATTATGAGCTTGGTCCAACGTTAGTGACAAAGGGGAGTGTCACTAACGTTGGCCTTATTGTCTCTTCAACGTTAGAGTTCACGTTAACTAAGTTAACGTGACTCTTATGTGGGCTATGATGGCTTCGAGGGCGTTATTGTGATTACTTTTCTCATTAACTTTGCAAGTTAGCTCCTATTCCACGTTAGAGGTCACGTTAGTTAGATTAACGTGGCTGCTAATGTGGTTCTTCCTTGCTTCTTTTGTCCTGAAATCAAGCAATAAAGTGCATTAAAGTTCTAATCCAAGTCATGGGAAATGCAACATCCAATTTGTCATTAAATTCATGTAAAATCCTCATGAAATCATGTAAAGTGCACAATGTATGCTTGAATCAAGATGTAAGTGAATATCTACCCAAAAAGAGCTTATTTTCTAAGAAATTGCATAAAACTACCCTAAAAATAGTAAAGAAAAGGTCAGTGAAACTGGCCAAATGCCCTAGCATCACAACACCAAACTTAAAGCTTGCTTGTCCCTAAGCAAGTACTGGAACAAGAGAATAATGAAGGGAATGCCAAGAGAAATGAGTCATTCTTGTGGAAGTCATGTTTCTGGTTTTATGGTGGTTTCATGCCTAGCAACTTAGGTTCATTCCTTCACTGGCTTTCAGACCTTTATCATGTCCTAGAATACTCACTGTGATTGCATCCCATGAGACTTTTATTCATTGATCCTTTTGTTGTCATTTCAGGGCTTATTTGTGTTCTTAGGCTAAGTGCTCTGTAAGGGGGCAACTCTTTAAAATAAGCTTTCAGCCAACACTCCCGAACCAGTTGGTTCAAGGTGCTAGGTGTTGAAGCACCCCTAAGGACTTACTTCCTCAAGTCTCTCCCCCATACATACACACCACAAGCACATGGTTTGTTTATTTTCTTTCCTTGAGGTCTTGGTGTCCAACACCTCTTTGGGCTATTAAATGTTCTATAGCAAAGATTGCTCTTGATGGTGGACTTTCAGCTGATAATCCTGGGTTAGTTAACCCAAGTTACCAGGTGATAAAGCACCCCTAAGAGCTTAGTAATCCAAGCAGATCCTTGGTACAGGAACACCACAGACACATCCCTCAAGCTCAAACCCTTGGTGCCTAGCCTATTTTCTTGCTATTTTTTTCTTTTATTCTTCAACTTTGATTGTTCTTTCCCTTTTTCTTATTAGGATCTTATTATTTAGCTAGTCTCATGGGTATGTTCAAAGCATAGTATTCATGACAGATAGTTGTCTTCCCACCTTTTGGTTGAACCAACTTAGCTAACTTATGACCACACCACAAACTCAGGAACTTACTCCATAGTATGAACTCCACTCTGGTCTTTTAAAAACACTCATTCTCTTTTCATTTGATTCAAAAGGACAAGCATACAAATAAGTAAGGAGATGATGCAGTACTGACATTCAGACTAGCCAACACAGTCCTAATCAACAAAAAGTTAAAAGACAGAAAAAAGTTCCAACTAACGAGTAACTATCAATCAAAATTGCATTCGGACTTCCAATTTTCAACATTCTAAGTACATGGAATTAAGTGACAATATAACCTTCGGGTGATGGTTCTAATTGCCCTCTTTTTGTCATCCATCCTGGTGTTTGCTACCTCACTTCCGTGGGTGAAGGTGCACCATTTCCTCATAAGATTCCTGCAAAGTTATTGGAAGTTGCTTGTTCCTAAAGCACTTGAGAAACAGTTAGCTTGCATGTATGCTTGTGACTTATGAACTTAATTTGGTGTGTGAACACCAAACTTAATTCCTTGCCTAGTACAAAACCTTGCATATATGCAGAGAACCTCATATCTTGTTGTTTAACAAAACAATTATTAACTAAAATCTAACTAGATCTAAGTGGTTTCCCTTGATTGGTTGGAGCTAGCAATGTGCTTTTGGAATGGAGCGTGATTCTAACTAAATTCCTTTGGTGGAACACCAAACTTGGAATTACACTTTCACTCTTGGATTGTTTTGGTGTGGAACACCAAACTTAGCTCCTCGCAATACAGGGGAAACAACTTGTGATCTTTATTGAAATAAAGATGAAAAGGAAACTACCTGAGGTTGGGTTGCCTCCCAACAAGCGCTCTTTTATCGTCGCTAGCTCGACGATTCCTCCTTTACTTGAGATGATACTTTACTCTGGAGTTTTCCCCCATGTTGCCCAGATAATTCTTGAGTCTTTGTCCGTTCACTGTAAAAGTCCTTTCTGAACCTTCATCCATGATTTCGATGTGTCCATATGGCGAGACTTTTGTGACAAGAAAAGGACCGGACCACCTTGATTTGAGTTTTCCTGGGAATAGTCTTAATTTGGAATTGTAGAGGAGTACTTGCTTTTCGAAACTCCTGGGTGCAAGATGCAGGTCATGTCTTCTCTTTGCCTTCTCTTTATACATCTTGGTTTTTCATAGGCTTGTGACCTGAATTCCTCCATCTCTTACAGCTGCAAGATCCTCTTTGCACCAGCAGCAATGCTGTCAAAATTTAGTATCTTGATAGCCCAGAGAGCTTTGTGTTCCAGCTCCAGTGGTAAATGACAAGCTTTCCCATACACCAGTTGATATGGGGACATTCCAAGTGGAGTTTTGAATGCTGTTCTGTATGCCCAAAGAGCATTATCCAGCTTCTTTGACCAATCCTTTCTTGATGCACCCACATTCTTTTCCAGAATCCACTTTAGCTCTCTGTTGGATATCTCCGTTTGCCCGCTTGTTTGGGGATGGTAAGGCGTGGCCACCTTGTGTTTTCCCCATATCGTAGGAGAAGAGCTTCTAGTGGTCTGTTACAAAAATGGCTCCCTCCATCACTGATGAGTGCTCGTGGGACTCCAAACCGGCTAAAGATATTCTTCCTGAGGAAGTTCATGACCACCTTGTTATCATTTGTTTGGGTTGCAATAGCCTCTACCCACTTGGAAACGTAATCCACTGCTACCAAAATGTACTTGTTTGAATATGAGCTTGGGAATGGCCCCATGAAATCGATTCCCCACACATCAAACAGTTCCAATTCTAAGATGAAATTTTGTGGCATCTCATTTCTTTTGGGTAAGTTTCCAGATCTTTGGCATTCATTACAGCTCTTTACTAGTTCTTTGGCATCCTTGAAAAGGGTCGGCCAAAAGAATCCGCTTTGTAACACCTTTGCTGCAGTTCTGTTCCCTCCAAAGTGGCTTCCATAGCATGAGCCGTGGCAATTCCATAGGACCTCGTCGTCTTCTTCCGAAACACATCTTCTAAGGATTCCATCTGAACACTTCTTGAAGAGACATGGCTCATCCCAGACAAAGTATTTTGCATCATTCATGAGCTTCCTTTTTGATGTTTATTTATCTCTAGAGGTAAGGCCCCAGTTGCCTTGAAATTGGCAATGTCTGCGAACCATGGTGCTTTGTGAACTCTCATCAGCTGCTCATCAGGGAAGAGCTCGTTCACACTTGTATCATGTGTTCCACTTTCCTCATGTGGGATTCTGGATAGGTGATCTGCTACCTTGTTCTCCACTCCTTTCTTGTCTCTGATTTCAATGTTGAATTCCTACAACAATAAGATCCATCTTATTAGTCTTGGTTTTGATTCTTGCTTGGAAAACAAGTATTTAAGTGCTGTATGATCTGTGAAAACAATCACTTTAGCACCGATGAGGTATGATCTAAACTTGTCAAATGCAAAAACTATTGCTAGCAACTCCTTTTCAGTAGTGGTATAATTTCTTTGAGTGTCATTGAGGACCTTGCTCGCATAGTATATCACATGGACTAAGTTATTTTCCTCTGTCCTAATACTGCCCCAACTGCAAAATCAGATGCATCACACATCAATTCAAATGGTAAGTTCTAATCAGGTGGGGAAATGATAGGAGCAGAAGACAACCTTATTTTCAAATTTTCAAATGATAGCATGCATGATTCATCGAAGATAAATGGTGTATCAGATACAAGGAGATTTCTTAAGGGCTTGGCTATCTTTGAAAAATCTTTAATAAATCTTCTGTAAAAGCCAGCATGCCCTAAAAAGCTCCTAATTGCCTTGATATCACTGGGTGGAGGCAGTTTTTCAATAAGTTCCACTTTAGCCCTGTCCACTTCAATGCCTTGGTTAGAAACCTTATGGCCAAGGACTATTCCTCCTGTCACCATAAAGTGACATTTCTCCCAGTTCAAGACAGATTGGTCTCTTGGCACCTTTTCAATACTAAGGCAAGGTGACTCAGGTAGCTAGTAAAGGAATCTCCGAATACCGAAAAATCATCCATAAAAACTTCGATGAATTTCTCTATCATATCTAAGAGATAGAAAGCATGCAGCGTTGGAAAGTAGCAGGTGCATTACATAGCCCAAATGGCATGCGCTTGTAGGCAAACACTCCATATGGACAAGTAAATGAAGTTTATCTTGGTCTCTGGGATCAACCACTATTTGGTTATATCCTGAATAACAATCAAGAAAACAGTAATATGCGTGTCCTGCGAGTCTTTCCAACATCTGATCCATAAATGGGAGGGGAAATGGTCCTTTCGTGTAGCCTCATTGAGTTTTCGATAGTCTATGCACATCTGCCATCCTGTGACGGTCCTTGTAGGAATTAGTTCGTTCTTCTCATTGGGAACTACAGTGATTCCTCCCTTTTTGGGCACGACATGCACTGGGCTGACCCAGGGGCTGTTTGAGATCGGGTAGATTACCCCTCCCTGCCATAACTTCATAACTTCTTTCTGTACCACTTCCTTCATGATTGGGTTCAGCTTCCTTTGGGATTGAATGGATGGTTTGGCATCATCTTCCAGTAGTATCTTATGCATGCATATGGCTGAACTTATTCCTTTCAGGTCAGCAAGAGTCCATCCAATGGCATCCTTGTGCTTTCGCAATACTTTGAGTAGTTCATCCTCTTGATCTTGGCTGAGGCACGAGCTTATGATCACTGGGTAACTTTCATTTTCTCCTAAGTATGCATATTTGAGAGTGGGTGGCAGTGCTTTGAGTTCAAGTTTGGGTGCTTCTGAATTTTCGTTTTCTTCCTTTGGGGCACCTTGCATATGAATCTCTGCTGTTGCAACCTCTTCACTAAACGTTGACTCCTCCTCTATTAAACCTTCAGGTTCTTCTTCTTTAAAACTTTCCTGCACTGCATCTTCAAGTAAGTCCAACCTCATACATTCTCCCAATTGTTCTGGTGGGTAACTCATGGCCTTGAACATTGAACATCATCTTTTCATTGTATAATCTCAGGGTGAAATCTCCTTTTTGTACATCAATGACAGCTCCAGCAGTGGCCAAGAACGGCCTTCCTAGGATGATGGAAGCCTTGGCTTCCTCCTGCATGTCCAGCACTACAAGTCTGCTGGGAAGATAAAATCTCCCACTTTCACCAGCAAATCTTCTACAGCGCCATGAGGGAACTTGAACGATCGGTCTGCCAGTTGTAATGCCATTTTGTTGGTTTAGCCTCCTCGATTTTCATCTTCCTCATCATAGCTACTGACATCAAATTGATGCTGGCTCCTAAGTCACAAAGAGCCTTCTCCACTGTGATTTCCCCTATAATACAGGGGATCTGAAAACTCCCGGATCCTTCAATTTCTGGGGCAGTTTGTGCTGAATGATTGCACTACATTCTTCGGTTAATATCACAGTCTCGTTGTTCTTCCAGCTTTCTCTTCTTAGTCATTAGCTCCCTTAAAAAACTTGGCGTAGAGTGGCATTTGTTCTATTGCTTCAGCAAAGGGTATGTTGATTTGTAGTTTCTTGAAGATTTCCAAAAATTTCGAAAACTGGTTGTCATCCCCCTTCTTCTTTAATTGCTAAGGGTATGGGACTCTTGGGACGTCTGGGCTTCAGCACTCCTTCCCCCGTTTTGTGAACTCAAAGGGAACTCGAGCTCCATCCTGCTCGTCTTCCTCTTTATTTGAGTCCTTTTCTTGTGGTTTGGGGGGTTTCCTTCAGTTCCTTCCCACTCCGAAGGGTGATAGCCTGACACTCCTCCCTTTGGGTTGAGTTAGTATTGCTGCAAAAGTTGTGGCTGGGAATTTGCTTGAATAAGTAGCCAATTTGTGTCTCAAGTTTCTTGATGGCAGCATCCTGATTCTGCATGGACATCACTTCTTCTCGGAACGCTTTACTGTTTTGAATCTCTTTGCATATGCCTTCAAGTAGATTCTCAATTCTTGAGAGTCTGTCATCAAATGATGGTGGATTGGGATTAGAGGTGGAAGGATGAGGGGTGTTATTTTGGTTTTGATATGGATGTGGAGAGGTGTTGTTATGGTGGTGTTGATATGTTCTCTGTGTGAATTGTTGGTGAGCTGCATTGTTATTGGGGTTGTGACGTCTTTGATCTTAGCCTTGATCTTGTTGATTCTCCCACCCAAAGTTTGGGTGATTCCTCTATCCAGGGTTGTAGGTCTTGGAGTATAGATCATGGTTTTGCCTAGATGAATTCCCAATGTAGTTGGCTTGCTCTTGACTACCCTCTGCTTCTTCATTCACTCCTTCTTGGGTTGCTGATGAAGTGGTGATTGCTGCTACTTGGTTCCTCTCAATCTTCTTGGTGAGGTCAGCCAGCTGCTTGGTAATGAGCTTATTTTGGGCCAGCAGAGCATCTACATTGTTTAGCTCCATCACTCCTAGTGTTCCCTCTTTCAGAAGCATAGAAATATTCATTTTCTGCTACAGTTTCAATGACATCTATGGCCTCCTCAATGGTCTTCTTCTTGTTCAGGAGATCCCCGGATGAGTGGTCTACTGCTTTCTTTGATTCATAAGAAAGGCCCTTCATAGAAAATGTGTAGCTGCACCATCATTGAACATATCTGGTGGACACCTCCTTGTAATCCTTAAACCTCTCCCATGCTCATACAGAGTCTCACCATCTGTTCCTGAAAGTTTGGACCTCAGCTCTCAGCCCTGTTGATTCTTTGGGGAGGATAAATTGGCTAAAAATTTATTCACCAACATCTTCCCAAGTTGATCAAACTCCTTCGGAAAAGACTCCAGCCAACAGTGGCCTCCTTATCTTGAGCTGAGATGAAATAAGGAGCAGTCTAAAGCGCAGGATGAACACCATTAGACTTCACTTGTCACATATCCTCAGGAAGGTGGTTAGATGTTGATTGGGGTCTTTCTTGGACGGCCCTCCTCCAAATGAACAGTTGTTCTGAACAAGGGGTGATTGAGCTGTGGTTTTAGTTTAAAATTG
Source organism: Arachis hypogaea (assembly GCF_003086295.3). Taxonomy (NCBI): domain Eukaryota; kingdom Viridiplantae; phylum Streptophyta; class Magnoliopsida; order Fabales; family Fabaceae; genus Arachis; species Arachis hypogaea. The sequence goes on from NW_027255583.1 coordinate 13,311, forward strand.
TTGGCGTGGATGGTTGGCTTTTGAATGCTACTTCCACAGTTTCCTGGGTTTGGATTGATGTAAGAGCCTAAAAGTCTTCTATCCTCCCTATGGTTGTGAGCCTCTTCTTCATGATGGTTTTCCATGTTTTCTTCAATGTTTGGTTCAAAGTATTCCTCCTCTTCCTCAGCACCAACTACTCTTTTTCCTCTTGCTTCCCTCCTTAATCTAAGGAAGGTCCTCTCTGGTTAAGAATCAAAGGAAGTTGAAGCCCCGCTTCTTCTCCCTGTCATACAACCATCAAAGCACAAGCAAGGAAAATAGATGCAGAACGTATTTCTGTTAGAATTACTGTTAGTGTGAGTGATGCAATATATCGAACAGTTAGTGGGTTAGTGAACTGAATTGCAAATAACTAAAAAAAACTGAAAAAGTAGGGGGAAGGGAAGAAATCAACTAAAATTGAAAGTAAATTACTCAAACAGAAAATTAAATCAAACAAACTAAAATTGCTCAATCTAGTTATCCTCCAATTTAATCATTGTTGATTCAAAATCAATCCCCGGCAACGGCGCCATAAACTTGATACGCGAAAAACTTGTCTCGCAACAAATTTCCTTCGGCAAGTGTACCGAATTCGTCGTCAAGTAAAAACTCACAATAGAGTGAGGTCGAATCCTACAGAGATTGATTGATCAAGCAACTTTAATTAAAGGAATGTTCTAGTTGAGCGAACCAGAATTTGAGTTGGGAGTTGCAGAAAATTAAATGGCGGGAAAGTAAATAGTGGAAACAGTAAATGTTGGAAATAAAGAGCTGAATGTAAATGGCGGAAAGTAAATTGCAGAATCTTAAATGGGGATGGGGCAATTGTTCATAAAAGTAAATGGCAGAAATTAAAGAGAATGGGTAAGATCAGAAATGGGGAGTTCATTGGGCTCAGGAGATGTTGCATTCTCCGGATCAAATTTATTTTCATCTCTTCCTCAATCAATGCATTCATTGATCTCCTTGGCAATCTTAAGTCTCTCAAATCTTGATCGATAGCCAATTCCTTGGTCAATTGCTCATGAGAAGAGATGAAGTATGGTTTCTGATTATACCACATGCATTTCCCAAATCAAGTGTTGGAAGGATTATAGTCACATATCCATCCACACCCAATTTGGTCCAGCATGAGAAAGCATTTCTAGCATGATCCCTTCATTCCTCTTTCAAGGTTCAGAAGAGATCCAAGTATGAATAGCTTCTTTTCCAAGATAACTACCCAATTGGATGAAGATCGAAAGCTTTCTAGTAAAATCAAGAAGAAAGATAGAAGAAGGAGAATGAAAACTAAAATTGAACCATCAAATTACAACAGAGCTCCCTAACCCAATGAAAGGGGTTTAATTGTTCATAGCTCTGAAAAATGAAAACAAAGATGGAGAATACATGCTGAAAGTAAACTAGAAGTGTAGAGAAAGTAAAATACAGAGAGTAGTTCTAGGCCAAAGGCTCCCTAAAGTTTTCAGCTCTCTAAACTAATTCAAAGCTACTCCTATATATACTACTCTTCTGATCTTTTAGTTGGCTCTTCAATTCTTGGGTATGGGCCTTTGGATCCTGAGTTTGAAGCAGTTATCTTCATCATTGGGCTTAGCTTTGCTTGCAGAGAGAAAGTGTGAAGTAGGCAGGGACTTTTAGCTCAGGACGTTAGTGGTGTTAACGTTAAGTGAAAGTGTAGGTTCGAGAACGTTAGTGAAAATCACCTTTTTCACTAACGTTGCTCACCCAAGTATGAGCCACGTTAACCTCAACGTTAGTGGCACAAACGTTACCACTAACGTTGCCTCTTGGTCCTTCGCACACGTTATTGGGACTGACCTTTCCCAATAACGTTGATAAACCTACCCCTTCCCTACGTTAGAGTCCACGTTAACTTAGTTAACGTGGCTCTTAACGTAAGCTTGCCAATCCTTCGAGAATGTTAGTGACACTTACCTTTGTCACTAACGTTCCAATGTGCCCCTCTTTCTCACGTTAGAGTCCACGTTAACTAAGTTAACGTGGCTTCTAACGTAGTCATGCTAGCCATCTCCAACGTTAGTGACAAAGGTAAGTGTCACTAACGTTGGCTCATTACCTCTTTATCCACGTTAGCTTCCACGTTAACTAAGTTAACGTGTCACTAAGTTAACGTGGGAGTTAACGTTGCTCATGGTGGCTCTTGGTGGTTCACCCCAACGTTAGTGACAAAGGTAAGTGTCACTAACGTTGGCGACCAATTGCTCTCTCCACGTTAGCTTCCACGTTAACTAAGTTAACATAGGAGTTAACGTGGCTTATGGAAGCTTGGCCAACGTTAGTGACAAAGGTGAATGTCACTAACGTTGGCTTCCTTTTTGCTTCTTAACGTTAGAAGCCACGTTAACTAAGTTAACGTGGCAACTAACGTGGCCAATTATGAGCTTGGTCCAACGTTAGTGACAAAGGGGAGTGTCACTAACGTTGGCCTTATTGTCTTCTTCCACGTTAGAGTTCACGTTAACTAAGTTAACGTGACTCTTAACGTGGGCTATGATGGCTTCAAGGGCGTTATTGGCGATTACTTTTCTCATTAACTTTGCAAGTTAGCTCCTATTCCACGTTAGAGGTCACATTAGTTAGATTAACGTGGCTGCTAACGTGGTTCTTCCTTGCTTCTTTTATCCTGAAATCAAGCAATAAAGTGCATCAAAGTTCTAATCTAAGTCATGGGAAATGCAACATCCAATTTGTCATTAAATTCATGCAAAATTATCATGAAATCATGTAAAGTGCACAATGTATGCTTGAATCAAGATGTAAGTGAATATCTACCAAAAAGAGCTTATTTTCTAATAAAGGCTGGATAACTGAATGTTGCTAGCTACTCGTGATGTATTTATGTGTGGTTGTTTATAACTATTTATCTGTTATTAGTTGTGAATTGATTATGAGTGATTCCGCCTATCAATCCAAACGTTTTAAAAAAAAATACCCGCAAGTTAACTACGCTTTTAACAATGAATCAGGCTCATATGATAAATAATAGATAATAATTAGGAAACAAATGGTAGCGCTCAGTTTCTGGTATGATCTAGACATATTGAAAATTGGGTCATTACACTAATATCCCTACCAATTAAGGAATAAAAACTTCATTAAGTTTTCATGCAAAATAGGAGGAGTTCAAAACTTAAATGTTAACTCAGTAAGGTAACATCGAATTTGAAGTATACAAAACTTACATTTCTATGCTATGTGAAAGCAAGGACACAACATAAACTTGCTCAAGATTGATCACATTGGAGACTGTTAAAGTCAGATTAGCTGTGAAGTCGCAATGCATAGAATGTAGGTTCTCGGAATAAAACTTGCATATTTGTTTATCAGATCCTCCAATAAAACTACCTTAAGTTTTGAAGCTTCAAATCTTGCCGGAGGAACCAAGAGCCTAACAGCCTAAATTTAAACAAAAAGTTATTTAGTCAGAGTTTTCTTCATTTCAGATAACAATCCATACATGAATTAAGAAAAGAAATTTCAATTAGATCTGCGATGAGAACACACATTCTTGACGATGAGAAAATGCGGATTCGGACCGTGGATCTAGACGGCAATGCAATCATCTGCGACAAAGCTAATAATTTGAAATTAAAGCACATAATAGACAAAGACAGAGAAATAGATAAGCAACAGAAGATTAGAGATGTTTAATTAATATCCTAATAGATAAAACCAAATCAAAATCAAATAGTGAAAAATTCTCTGGAAATATAGTGAGAAATCAAAATCAGAGATACGAAGATGAAGTACCTAGACTGAAAGAGAAAATATGCTTAACTAGAAAACTGCTGTTGATACCGGAGACAAAGTTTCTACAGGAGGCGACGTTGAGAAAAGAACGACGCGATGCGAAAAAGGAAGATCTGGACAGGGATGCGACAATTGCAACAATGGATGAACGAGCAGATGAAGAACATGGCGAGGGGGCAGATGATGATGAAGACTCGAGGAGGCAAGATGCACCGATGAGAATGGCGCTGACAAGAACAGCGCCGAATAGGACTCGCCGGAGAGTGAGGTAGGCGGCAAGAGGGACACTGTGTGAGGAGAAAGCTCAGTGTAAATTAGGATTAGGGTTCAGAAGTTATGTATTCTTTTAATTTATTTTGAAATTTAAGTTATTTAATTTATTGATTAGTAAAAAATAGTGACCGATTTAGTAACCAATTAATTTATAACAAATTTGTAGTGGTTGTGATAAACTGCTACTTTACGGTTTATTTTGTATTGAAATGAGCAGATTTTATCCATTATTCTCACACTTATGCATATAAATTGCGTGTTTTACATTTTCCTTCCTATTTCTGTGATATAGTTGAAAACATATTTCCTAGGCCTTTAAATTGTCAATTTTTAATTATCCTTTATTACCATTCGATGCCGTGATATGTGTGTTAAGTTTTCAGGCTTTATAGGGCAGGAATGGCTTAGAGGACTGAAAGGAAGCATGCAAAAGTGGAAGGAACGCAAGAAAATGATGTTTTGAGACGCTGGCAGCGACGCATACGCGTGGGCTACATGTACGCGTGACTGGCACAGAAGGCGAGCGATGTGTACACGTGACAAGGATTTTCGCCAAGCGACGCGTACGGGTGGACGACGCGTACGCGTGACAAAGCGTCACGTGCTGCAAATTGCAAAAAGCGCTGGGGGCAATTTCTGGCTCCTTTGGCCTAGTTCCAAGCCCAAAAACACAGAAAGAGGCTGTAGAGTGGGGAAATCAATCATACAACAATTCATTCACATAATTTTAGGTTTTAAATGTGTTTTCTAGAGAGAGAGGCTCTCTCTCTCTAGGTTTTAGGTTTCTTAGTTTTATTTCTTCTCCAATTTAGAATTCTATCTTAGTTTAATTTAGTTTCTTCTACTTTTAATTAATTTAGCACTTTAGTTTATTTATTTTCCTTGTTGATTAACCTATGTTTCTAATTTAGTTTATGAATTCTCATGTTAGATTTGATTTTTCTTCTAATGTAATTTGAAGTATTTCATGTTTATTACTTCTTTTATCACTTTTCCAAATAGCCTACCATTTCATTTGCTTTTGTTTGCCACTTTGAGTCTTTTTAACCCCCAATTATTCTTTATATCCCCACATCACTAGCCTTAAATGGAAAATAAGTAATTACCTATATGAATATTTGGATAGCTTAAGATAGAGATTGTATGTCAACTAAGTGTGGAGAAATGTGGGAACGATGGTTGATGAGAATGTGTTTTGCTTTAGTGACAAATATTAAAAATTGGGTGCTTACTCATGTGAAATTAAAAAAGCCATATGCATTGATATATTATGTTTTCATTCATATATATATAAAAAAAGCAAAAAAAAAAAAATGAATAAGGGGACAAATTACCCCAATGTTAAGTTCAATAAAAAGATCAATGGATATGAGATGGAATTAAAATTGATACATGAGTGTGTGAAATTTTGCAAAAGTGAGAATTTGGGTAGCTATGCTTGACTTTAGAATTGTATAGAGTGTGCATATGTGTTAGGTGAGAACTTAGGCTTGTCAAAGATTCATATGATAGCTCACTTGGCCATACATATATCCTCACCCTTACCTTAGCCCCATTACAACATTGAAAAGTCCTCATGATATTTGCATTTGTACACTTGATAATTGTTGATTGGTTAGAAGAACAAAATTTTAGAAAGCATGATTAGAGGAGATTCGAGTGGTTTAACCCCAAACACTTGAGTGATTAGAGTGCATATACACATCTAGTGAGGGTTCAATTGCTCATTTTCATATATCCATATTTGATCATTGCTTATCTTGCAAGTTTGTGAACTCTTTTGATTAACTCACCTCAATTGTGAATGTGCTTTGATATGATTGATTTAGTCCTTGATTGTACATATATGAATTCTTGGAAATTTGACTCACTTTGACCACATATATGTTTATATATATAGATAGATAGTAATTAGAATAGCATGATGCATGTAAGTAGCTCGTATCTAGATAGGTTGCGTTGCATAAGTTTCACCATTCTGCCTTCACTCTTTTGGTTCTCTTGAGTTAGCATGAGGACATGTTATGTTTTAAGTGTGGGAGATTGATAAACCGCTATTTATGGTTTATTTTGTATTGAATTAAGCGGATTTTATCGATTATTCTCACACTTATGCATATAAATTACGTGTTTTACATTTTCCTTCCTAATTCTGTGATATAGTTGAAAACATGTTTCCTAGGCCTTTAAATTGTCAATTTTTAATTACCCTTATTACAATCCGATGCCGTGATCCGTGTGTGTTAAGTGTTTTCAGCTTTATAGGGCAGGAATGGCTTAGAGGACGGAAAGAAAGCATGCAAAAGTGGAAGGAACGCAAGAAAATGATGTTTGAGAAGCTGCAGCGAGCGACGCGTACGATGACTGACGCGTACGCATGACAAGGATTTTGCCAAGCGACGCGTACGCGTGGACAACGCGTACGCGTGACAAAGCGTCACGTGCTGCAAATTGCAGAAAGCACTGAGGGCGATTTCTGGGCTCCTTTTGGCCCAGTTCCAAACCCGAAAACACAGAATAGAGGCTGCAGATTGGGGGAATCAATCACACAACAATTCATTCACATAATTTAGGTTTTAGATGTAGTTTTCTAGAGAGAGAGGCTCTCTCCTCTCTCTAGGTTTAGGTTTTAGGTTTCTTAGTTTTATTTCTTCTCCAATTTAGAATTCTATCTTAGTTTAATTTAGTTTCTTCTACTCTTAATTAATTTATCACTTTAGTTTATTTATTTCCCTTGTGATTAACCTAAGTTGCCAATTAGTTTATGAATTCTCATGTTAGATTTGATTTTTCTTCTAATACAATTTGAAGTATTTCATGTTTGTTACTTCTTTTCTCATTTGTTGTTATTGATTCCTTGCAATTGGTTGCTTAGGTTTTATTATCTCTTATTAATTTCTATGTTGTTATGTTATGCCTCCAAGTGTTTGATAAAATTCTTGGAGGGTTTTAAGTTAGATTTTCCTATTCTTAACTGGTATTGATTAATTGGAGACTCTTGAATTATCAAAGGTCTTTATTGATTGGTATTTGAGACTTGCTAGTTGGTTTAAGCTTCACTAAATCCAGTCTTTGATTAGACTTGTGAACTTAAGCTAACTTTTCTCACTTGACATTCTTCATTGTTAGAGGTTAACTAAGTGAAAGCAAAAGGTCCATTACTATCATAGTTGATGATGATAATGAGGATAGGAATTCCAATTCTCAATACTTGTTAGACTTTTCTTAATTATTAGTTTATTTTCTTGTCATTTACATTCCATGTTCAACCTTTAAAAACCCAAAAAATACTATCTCATAACCAAGTAACATACCTCCCTGCAATTCCTTGAGAGACGACCCGAGGTTTAATACTTCGGTTATTTTTATTGGTTTGCTTAAGTGACAAACAAATTAAATTTGATTGAGGATTAATTGTTGGTTTAGATCTATACTTGCAACACGATTATTTTTGTGAAATTCTTTACGACAATTTTTCCCTATCAGGTTGCGAATTCGGTTGCTAAGAATTACAATAGCGACCAATTTATTGACCAACTGCTCTAATATAATGATTTTATAGTCGGTCGCTAAAATCGGTTGCTATATTATCCCTTAGCAACCGTTTTAGTGACCACTACATTAGCGACAAACTATTTTTCAATCTTGTTTTATATCGGTTGCTAATTCGGTCGCTAAATTATAAAATAGCAACCGATTAGCAACCGGCTACGTTAAAAGCAGGATTTAAAGTTGGTTGCTAAATTAGTTGCTATTTTAACACTTAGCAACCGATTTAGTGACCAACTTCTTACGATTGATTTGGCAACCAACAATTATGAAGCTTGTTTTTATATTGGTCACAAAATCGGTTGCTAAATTAAAAATAGCGACCGATTTAGTCACCAACGGACCCTAAAAGAATTTTTTTGTTTTGGTTGC
>NW_027255584.1:0-21238 GCF_003086295.3 Arachis hypogaea
TATACAGCCTACCATAGAAGGAGCCTTGCGCATTTGTGAGAGGAAGATAGTAGGAAAGCAGAGATTCAGAAGACAGAGCATCTTTGAAACCTCAACCTGTTCTCCATTATTGAATAACAAGTATCATTCATTTCATGCTCTTTTACTTTTTTGCAACAAAATCCTTTTTATCATTAATCTTCTGACTAAGAGTTACAAGATAACCATAGCTTGCTTCAAGCCGGCAATCTCCGTGGGATCGACCCTTACTCACGTAAGGTATTCTTTGGACGACCCAGTGCACTTGCTGGTTAGTTGTGCGGAGTTATGAAAAGTGTGATCACAATTTCATGCACCATATTCATAACCAAAAGCGTAGCACTCTCAGTGCATTCCTAAGGAGGCGACTCGAGGTTTAAACTACTCTCGGTTATATTTAATTTAAATTTTAAAAACATTTGATGGAGGATTTTTCGTTGGTCTGGACTATACTTGCAACGAGAATCTATATTAGTGATATCCTAGACTAACAATAGTTCTTCTCATCATTTAGCTTTTCACACTCTTGGTTGAGAAATTGGGTGTTTGGGTGGAATTGAGTTGTGGATGTGATGATTGGATTCTTGACGGTTTAGAATTTCACTAATGAAATCTCGTTGTAAAGTATAGTTTCTAAACCAAGCAATAATCCTTTCATACAAAAGATTGTTTGTCACAAGTAACAAACCCTAAATTATAAACCAAAGTATTGGAACCTTGGGTCGTTATCCCTAGGAATTGCAATGAAATGTCTTGTGATGTGTGGAAAACGATCCAACACAAACTCACCGGCAAGTGTACGGGTCGCATCAAGTAATAATAACTCACATGAGTGAGGTCGATCCCACAGGGATTGAAGGATTGAGCAATTTTAGTTTAGTGGTTGATTTAGTCAAGCGATTCAAGTTTTAGTTGAGTGATTTGTGTTTAACAGAAAGTAAATGACATTAAATGTAAAGGGGAAGGGAAAAGTGCAGTAAATTGAAGAACAGAATTGTAAATGTGCAGAATCTTAAAGAGCAAGGAAGTAAATGACTGAAACTTAAAATGCAAGAAACTTAAATTGCAGTAACTTAAAGGGCAAGAAAGATAAATGACTTGAATATAAAAGGGAATTGAGGAATGGGATTGCAAGATCTAACAAAGTGAAGTAAATTGTAGCAAGAGATTGAGCAGAATTTAAATCAGGAGCAAGTAGCATTCAAACAGAATTGAAATAAAATGCAGCAGAGGTTCACAGAAGAACCAAGAGTGAATTATGATCTCAGGATCCAAGGGCTTAGGTAGCAGAGCCTAAAACCCAATTTCCTTCCCAGATCTGAATTAACTAAGCAATTGACAAAAAAATTAAAGATAAAGCAGTAGAAGAACAGATTGAGATTCAATTATGCAGAAAATAAAATGCAAAGAGCTTGAATGGGAATTGGGACAGAATTTCCCCAATTTCACACACCCAATGCTCAGAAAACAGAAGAGTAGAATTGCCCAAGAGAAGTGAGGAAGCATATCAATCAATTCTCCTTGATCCTCTTGGTGCTCGGACAAATCTCTCAAGAAAGCTCAAAGACAAAAGTTAAAAGCTCAAAATGAAAGCAAAATTTCAAAGCTCAAAGTAAAGGTGCTAAAAGTCCTAATTACATCAAACTAAGTCCTATTTATACACTTTCTATTCTTGGATAAGGGATTTGGATGGGCTTTTGGATTGGTGAAGAACGAATTCAAATGAATTTTTAATTTGAATTTTGGCCCAAAAACCACTCCCAGGAGGCTGCCCTGCCCTTGTGGAGGGCAGGGCAGAAAAATGAAGCTTGGTGCATGGATTTGGTGCGGCCATGTGCGAGTTGGTGCGGCGTGTTGTGATTCTGGCGCGTCCTGGTGCGAGTCTGGCACGAGGTTGGTGCGCCAGAGGCTGCCCTGCCCGCGCCAAGGGCAGGGCGGGAAAGTTTGGTGCGCCAGGGAGCGTTAGTGCGTGCGGATGGTGCTGCCAGGAATGAAAAACGCTGCCCTGCCCGCGCCAAGGGCAGGGCAGGATCGGTTTGGTGCGCCAGGGAGGAAACGCGCGCGCCAGATGCTGCCAGGACGAGGAAATTGGTGCGCCAGAGTGAGAAATGGTGCGCCAATACCGTGCCAATTCAAATGCTGCCCTGCCCGCGCCAAGGGCAGGGCAGGGTTGCCATATTGCACGCCCGTGTTCGAACCTGGGCCGATGCAAACACGCTTCTTTTCTCTTGGCTTTTGCACGCTAGTCACCCTTAGTCTTTGGCTTCCTCATGGTCCCTTGCTCGAGCCTTGTAGCATGCATAGTTGATATTTCTTCTTGATTTTCTTCCTCATGGAGCCCGATTCTGCTCTCCACAAGGGCAGGGCAGAGTTTGCTTCCCTTGGTTCCAAGCATCACTTTGTGCTCTGCCCTTGAAGTGGGCAGGGCAGAGTTGCCTTCCTTGCTTGGTCACTTAATGCTGCCCTCCTAGAGGGCAGTCTGCCCTTGTGGAGGGCAAGGTTGCTTCCCTCATTAGTTGCGGCACGCTTCTCTCCTCTTTGGCCACGCTTTCCTTTTCTTGTGTCACGCTTCTTAGGCCACGCTTTTCATTTTCTTTTCTTTTCTTCACCTAAAATAAACCAAACAACCACTCAAAGTATCACTAAATTCAAGAGGCTTATAAATCAATTAAAATGCAATTAAAATTAGCTTAAACCTCATGATTTAACATTAATTTCATGGTGGTTGCTTGATTTAGAGAAGTTGTGCATTTTCACTCCAAATCACTTACTTAGGATGCAAGAAAGTGCATAATGCTAACAAAACAAGTGAAATTAGCTTGAAAAATGGGTAATGATGACTTGTCATCACATGTCACTGAAGAGCAAGTTGCCAAATATTCTTAGAGCAATCAATAAGCTGAATGACAAGATAGTTGGAAATGAGACTGGGAGGATGAACCCCTTTGCTCACCAAAGAACTGAATGACTTGTCTAGGCAGAAACTGCCTCAAAAGAGACAGGACCCTGGGAAGTTTTCAATACCTTGTACCATAGGCAACATGACCTTCAAGAAGCCTTGTGTGACTTAGGGTCAAGTGTAAACCTCATGCTCTCTCTGTAATGGAGAAGCTAGGGATCTTTGAGGTGCAAGATGCAAAATCTCACTAGAGATGCAGACATTCAAGAAAACAAGCCCATGGACTTGTAGAGGACGTTCTGGTCAAAGTTGAAGACCATTACATCCTACTGATTCATCATGTCCTAGAAACTGGGAAGTGCATGATGAATCCATCATCCTTGGCAGACCCTTCCTAGCACAGCAAAGGCTGTGATTGATGTTGATCGGAGGTGAACTGATCATTCAAGTGAATGAAGAATCCTTTGTGTTAAAGCCCAAGGAAATCCCTCTGTCACCATGGAGAGAAGCATGAAGAAGCTTTCTCTCAAAACAGAGCCAAACAGAGCCCTCCACAGTCAAACTCTAAGTTTGTGTTGGGAGGCCACAACCAAACTCCTAAGTTGGTGTTGAACCCCCACATTCAAACTCTAAGTTTGGTGTTGGGAGTTCCAACATGGCTCTGAGAATCTGTGAGGCTCCATGAGAGTCCTCTGTCAAGCTAATGACAATAAAGAAGCGCTTGTTGGGAGGCAACCAATGTTTTAATAATTAATTATTTTCTTTTGTTATTTTTATGTCTTTTGTAGGTTGATGATCATTGAGAAGTCACAAAATTAATGAAAAAAAGCAAAAACAGAATGAAAAACAGGGAAGAAAAACAGCACACCTTGGAGGACGCACCCACTGGCGTTTAAACGCCAGTGAGGTTAGCTGGTGGGCGTTTAACGCCCAGTCTGGCACCCATCTGGGCGTTTAACGCCAGAAAGGGGCACCAGACTGGCGTTAAACGCAGAAAGGGGCAAGATGCTGGCGTTAAAACGCAAAAATGGGCACCAGCCCGGTGTTTAACGCCCCAGAACTTGGCTCAAAACGTGTTTTTTTTGAATGCATTTGGTGCAGGGATGGACTTTTCCTTGAACACCTCGGATCTGTGGACCCCACAGGATCTCACCAACCCACCACTCTCTCTTCTTCTTCACCATTCACAATCACCTCAATACCTCTTCACCACTCACATCCATCCTTCATAAAACCCCATCTACCTCACCATTCAAAAATTAAACCACTCTACCACCAAACCCACCCATAAAGGCGAACCACAAAACCACCTCCATTTCTCCATTTCTTCTTCTTCTACTCTCTTCTTTCTTCTTTTGCTCGAGGACGAGCAAAACCTTTTAAGTTTGGTGTGGTAAAAGCATTGCCTTTTGTTTTTCCATAACCATTTATGGCATCCAAGGCGGAGAAACCTCTAGAAAGAGGAAAGGGAAAGCAAAAGCTTTCACCTCCGAGTCATGGGAGATGCGAGAGTATTCTCTCAAGGGTGCATCAAGACCAACTTCTATGAAGTTGTGGCCATGAAGAAGGGTCAACTTTGATCAAAGGTGGACCAAGTCCTCACAGTCATATGTGAAGAGGACGCCCAATGAAGAGAGTTCAAGAGGAAAGCCGGTTCAATTAAGAAGGCATGACCTCAAGCCGTGGCTAGAGGATGGTTAGAGTTTATACAACGCTCAATCATTCCACTAGCAACCGGTCCGAAGTTACCATAGACCGGGCTATCATGATCCATTAGCATCATGATGAGAAGAAATAGAGGTTCATGAGGTTATAGCCAAGAACTCTATAAGGTGGCGGACAGTCCTCTACCTTGGCAAGGTTAGCCTTTCCTCATCTCAAATTGTCACCTCTGTTATTCAGTTGGAGTTGACATAGAGGGAGACACCCCAATTGAGGAGGACAAGCCCATCACTAGAAGAGGATGGAGCAACAAGAGATCCCACTCATCATGAGATCCCTGAGATACCTCAAGGATGCACTTTCCTCCACAAAACTATAGGGAGCAACTAAACTACCTCCCTAGGAGAGTTGAGTTCCAACATGGACAACTAAGGGTGGAGCATCAAGACACTCCATCATCCTCCATGAAATTAGAGAAGATCAAAATCATGAGGGAGGAACAACAAAGACAAGGAAGAGACATTGAATGAGCTCAAGCCTCCATAGGATCTTCAAGAAGCAAGAAAGAGCCGCCATCACTAAGGTGGACCCGTTCCTTGATTTCCTTGTTCTTTATTCTTCTGTTTTTCAAATTTTAGTGCTTATGTTTATCTATGTTTGTGTCTTGTGATCATTAGTGTCTTAGTGTCTATGCCTTAAAGTTCATGAATGTCATGAATCCATCACCTTTCTTAAATGAAAACTGTTTTTTATCACAAAAGAACAAGAAGTAACAGGATTTCAATTCATCTTTAAAACTAGCTATAGTTTGATGTGGTGAAATACTTTTGTTTTCTGAATGTATGCTTAACAGTCATATGTCTTTTGAATTGTTGTCATGAATGTTAAATTGTTGCTCTTGAAAGAATGATGAAAAAGGAGACATGTTACTGAGGATCTGAAAATCATAAAAATGTTCTTGAAGCAAGAAAACAGTGATACAAAAAAAGAGAAAAAAGAAAAAAAAGGGGAGAAAAAAAATGGAAAAAAAGAAAAAGAGAAAAGGGAAATAAAGATTGATCCAGGCAAAAAGAGGTTGCTTAAGACCCTACACCTCTAATTGGACTCTAAGCAAGCTGAGTCACAATCTGAAAAGGTTCACCCAATTATGTGTCTGTGCATGTATGTATCCCGGTGGTAATACTGGAAAACAGATGCTTTGGGCCACGGCCAAGACTCAATAAGTAGCTGTGTTCAAGATTATCACACTTAACTAGAAATCAATGACACTATCTGGATCTGAGTTCCTAAAGAAGCAATCATTCTGAATTTCAAAGGATAAAGATGCCAAAACTGTTCAGAGGCAAAAAGCTACCGCTCATCTAATTGAGCTAGTTTCATTGTAATTGAGTCTATAGTATTTCTTCTTTTTTCTTATTATTTTCAGTGCTTGGGGACAGCAACATTTAAGTTTGGTGTTGTGATGAGCAGATAATTTGTCACTTTTTGGCATTGTTTTTAGTATATTTTGTATGATTTAGTTTTTTTAGTATATTTTTATTAGTTTTTAGCTAAAATTCACTTTTCTGGACTTCACATGGGATTGTTGTGTTTTTCCTGTGATTTCAGGTATTTTCTGGCTGAAATTGAGGGGACCTGAGCAAAAGTCTGATTCAGAGACTAAAAAGGACTGCAGATGCTGTTGGATTCTGACCTCCCTGCACTCGAAGTGGATTTTCTGAGCTACAGAAGCCCAATTGGCGCGCTCTCAACGGCGTTGGAAATAGACATCCTGGGCTTTCCAGCAATATATATAATAGTCCATACTTTGCCCAAGATTTGATGGCCCAAAACCGGCGTACAAATCACCCTCAGAAATTCCCAGCGTTAAACGCCGGAACTGGCACCAAAATGGGAGTTAAACGCCCAAACTGGCATAAAGCTGGCGTTTAACTCCAAGAAGAGTCTCTACACGAAATGTGCTTCATTGCTCAGCCCAAGCACACAGCCAAGTGGGCCCGGAAGTGGATTTTTATGTCTTTTACTCATCTCTGTACACCCTAGGCTACTAGTTTTCTATAAGTAGGACATTATATATTGTATTATCATCTTGGTTCTTCTGGTTCCCTCTCTGGGACCGGAAGCCAATGATCACTTTTGTTCTTATGTATTTTCAACGGTGGAGTTTCTACACACCATAGATTAAGGTGTGGAGCTCTGCTGTACCTCGATATTAATGCAATTACTATTGTTCTTCTATTCAATTCCGCTTGTTCTTGTTCTAAGATATCACTTGTTCTTCAACTTGATGAATGTGATGATCCGTGACACTCATCATCATTCTCACTTATGACGTGTGACTGACACCCCACCTCCGTTCTACCTTCGATTGGGTGAATATCTCTTGGATTCCTGATTGCACGATGCATGGTGATCGCCTGACACCGAGTGCTCGCCTGACAAACGAGCCAACCATTCCGTGAGATCAGAGTCTTCGTGGTATAGGCAAAATGATGGGCATTCAAGAGAATCCGGAAGGTCTAACCTTGTCTGTGGTATTCTGAGTAGGATTCAATGATTGATGGCTGTGACGTGCTTCAAACTCCTGCAGGCGGGGGCCGTTAGTGACAGACGCAAAAATCGATGGATTCTATTCCGGCCTGACCGAGAACGACAGCTGAATTCCGCTATGCTGTGACAGGCATATGCAATCGCTTTCACTGAGAGGATGGGAGTAGCCATTGACAACGGTGAAACCCTACACAAGCTTTGCCATGGAAAGGAGTAAGAAGGATTGGATGAAGACAGTAGGAAAGCAGAGAGACGGAAGGGAACAAGCATCTTCATACGCTTATCTGAAATTTCTACCAATGAATTACATAAGTATCTCTATCTTTATCTTTATGTTTTATTCTTATATCATCATTCATATCCATTTGAGTCTGCCTGACTAAGATTTACAAGGGACCATAGCTTGCTTCATACCAACAATCTCTGTAGGATCGACCCTTACTCGCGTAAGGTTTATTACTTGGACGACCCAGTACACTGCTGGTTAGTTGTGCGAAGTTGTGTTTATGCCATGGTATTGAACACCAAGTTTTTGGATTCATCACCGGGATTATTTGTGTTGTGAAAAGTAATTGATACAATTTGCATACCAGTCTCACAGGAAGAGCTACTGAGTTCTGGCACAGTTCTTACAAAATTGCTGAACAGTAAGTGGTTAAGAGGTGGATCGGATGTCTACAGACTATTACTGTTTCCATTTGCTGTAAAAGATCAAGCTAAGAGGTGGTTGAATAACCAACCTACAGCAAGCATAAGGACATGGAAACAGTTTCAGACAAATTCCTGAATCACTTTTACCTCCAAAGAGGATGACAACAGCTAAGGCTGGACATCCAAGGCTATTAAAAACAAGAGAAAAATAAATGACAGATCCATTATAATGCCTGAGGAGAGGTATCCCAGAGGATTATGCTAAGAAAAAGCCCCTCTGAAATGTTTTCAGAGTGGTACAATTAGAACATCTTCTACTATGGGCTTACAGAAAAAGCTCAGATGTCTTTAGACCACTCAGCTGGTGGATCTATACACATGAGGAAGACAATTGAAAGAGGCTCAAGAGCTCAATAGACACTGTTGCTTAGAAACCAATATTTGTACTCTAGCAATGAGTTCTCTCCAAAAGGGAAGTCATGGCAGTAGCCACTGATCTAATCCTCAAAGAACAGATGATTGAGCTTAATCAACAATTGCTCCTGATGACAGAACAATTAACAGAATTAAAGAGATGCTCCATGAAACTAAAGTTGCTAACAAGAACATAGAACTTGCAGTTGAATCAAACAAACAGCAAATATCTAAACAGATAACAGAGGAATGTCAAGCAGTTCAACTAGGAGTGGGAAGACACTGAATAACACTGCTCAAAAGAGCAAAAGGCCAATAAGGAACAATTGACAGAGGATAAACCAACCCCACTGTTTCAAATCCCTCTGAGGACAGTAGAGCCCAGAGAGGAATACTTTTGGCGTTCAACCGCCAGAGAGGGAAGGAAAGTGGCGTAAACGCCCATTCCTTGCCCAGTTCTGGCGTTCAAACGCCAGAAGAAGGGGGAAAAGTTGGCGTTAAACGCCCATTTTCCACCCAATCCTGGCGTTCAGGACGCCAAGGGAAGATCAGACACCTAAGAGTGCTGACAGTAATCCCGTCTAACAAGGCCTCTTCAACCACTTCTGTAAGGAATAAACCTGCAGCATCTAAGGTGAAGACTATAAAGCCAATATGCCTTATCCTCAAAACTCCCGCCATGCAGAACAGGATAAGCAATTTGCCCGCTTTGCAGACTACCTAAGGATTCTTGAAATAAAGATTCCGTTTGCAGAGGCACTTGAGCAAATACCTTCTTATGCTAAGTTCATGAAAGAAATCTTAGTCATAAGAAGGATTGGAAAGAAACTGAAAAAGTGTTTCTCACTGAAGAATGCAGTGCAGTCATATTAAAGAGCTTACCAGAGAAGCTTAAGATCCTGGAAGCTTTATGATACATGCACATTAGAGGGTAATTGTACCAAGAAGCTCTATGTGATCTTGGGGCAAGTATCAACCTAATACCTGCATCCACTATCAGAAAGCTTGGCTTGACTGAAGAAGTCAAACCAACCAGGATATGTTCCAACTCGCTATGGAGGCTCATTAAATACCCATCAGGCATAATTGAGGACATGATTGTCAAGGTTGGGCCATTTGCCTTTCCCACTGTTGTAGTGCTGGACATGGAGGAGCAAAGAGTGGCAACTCTCATTCTAGGAAGACCTTTCTAGCAACTGAACGGACCCTCATGATTCAAAAGGGGAATTAACCCTGAGGTCAATGGAGGATGAGTTCAAGTTGAATGTTGTCAAAGCTATGCAGCATCCAGACACATCAAAATGACTGCATGAGCACTGATATTATTGACTCTTTGGTGGAGAGGTCAATATGACGAAATCTTGAATTAGAGCTAGATGAATCTTTAAAGATGTTCAGCTCTGATTGGAGGAACTAAAAGAATAAAGAAATTCTGAAAATTCCTCAGAAAGGAGATAAGCCTCCTAAAAACCGAGCTCAAGCCACTACCACCATCCCTGAAATATGCATTTCTGGGAGAAGGTGACACTTTTTCCTGTGATCATAAGCTCTGCTCTAAATCCACAGGAAGAGGAAGCACTAATTCAAGTGCTAAGGACACACAAGACAGCTCTTGGGTGGTCCATAAGTGATCTTAAGGGCATTAGCCCAGCAAGATGCATGCACAAGATCCTATTGGAGGATGATGCTAAGCCAGTGGTTCAACCACAAAGGCGGCTGAATCCAGCCATGAAGGAGGTGGTGCAGAAAGAGTCACTAAGTTACTAGAGGCTGGGATTATTATCCTATTTCTGATAGCCCCTGGGTGAGCCCTGTCCACATTGTCCCCAAGAAGGGAGGCATGACAGTGGTTCATAATGAAAAGAATGAACAGTTCCTACAAGAACATTACAGGGTGGCGCATGTGTATTGACTACAAAAGGCTCAATACAGTCACCAGAAAGGATCATTTCCTTTACCATTCATAGACCAGATGCTAGAGAGACTAGCAGGTCATGAATACTACTGCTTTTTTGGACGCTACTCAGTTACACCAAATTGCAGTAGATCCTCAGGACAAGAGA
Source organism: Arachis hypogaea (assembly GCF_003086295.3). Classification (NCBI taxonomy): domain Eukaryota; kingdom Viridiplantae; phylum Streptophyta; class Magnoliopsida; order Fabales; family Fabaceae; genus Arachis; species Arachis hypogaea. Next base: position 10,258 of record NW_027255584.1, read on the forward strand.
AAACAGCATTTACATGTCCTTCTGAGTATTTTCCTACAGAAGGGATGCCTTTTGGTCTGTGCAATGCACCTGCAACCTTTCAGAGGTGCATCTCTCTATTTTTCAGATTTGGTAGAGAAATTTCTGGAAGTCTTCATGGATGACTATTCAGTATTTGGAGACTCATTCAGCTCCTGCCTTAACCATCTAGCACTTGTTCTGAAAAAAGATGCAAGAGACCAACCTAGTTTTAAACTGGGAAAAATGTCACTTTATGGTGACTGAAGGATTGTCCTTGGGCATAAAATTTCAAACAAGGGAATAGAGGTGGATCAAGCTAAAGTTGAAGAATTGAAAAATTACCACACCTACCATGTTAAGGCAATCAGAAGCTTTCTGGGGCATGCAGGATTCCTACAGAAGGTTTATAAAGGATTTTCAAAAAAATGCCAAAACCTCTGAGTAATTCGCTAGCTGCTGACACGCCATTATCTTTGATAAGGAGTGTCTGCAGGCGTTTGAGACCTGAAAGCTAAGCTGGTCAGCAGCACCAGTCATCTCTGCACCAGACTGGACATTACCATTTGAACTAATGTGTGATGCTAGTGACCATGGCCATTGGTGCAGTGTTGGGACAAAGCATGGTAAGCTTCTGCACTCAATTCATTATGGCAGCCGTATTCTAAATGATGCACAGAAGAACTACACAACCACAGAAAAAGAGTTACTTGCAGTGGTTTATGCCATTGACAAGCTTCAGATCTTATTTAGTAGGATCAAAAGTGATTGTGTACACTGACCATGCCGCTCTTAAATATCTACTCACAAAGCAGGATTCAAAATCCAGGCTCATAAGATGGGTGTTGCTTCTGCAAGAGTTTAATATAGAAATAAGAGACAGAAAAGGGACTGAGAATCAAGTAGCTGATCACACTGTCCCGGATAGAACCAGTAGCAGGAGCATCCCTCCCTTCTACTGAGATCTCTAAAACCTTTCCGATGAGCAATTATTTGCTATTCAGGAAGCTCCATGGCTTACAGACAGTGCAAACTATAAGACTCAAGGTTCTCCTTCTGTAACCATGGAAAGGAAGCATAAAGAGCTTCTCCCAAAACAGAGTCAAACAGTGCCCCCACATCAAACTCTAAGTTTGGTGTTGAGAGGCCACAACCAAATTCTAAGTTTGGTGTTGAACCCCACATTCAACTCTAAGTTTGGTGTTGGGAGGTTCCAACATGGCTCTGATATCTGTGAGGCTTCATGAGAGCCCACTGTCAAGCTAATGACATTAAAGAGCGCTTGTTGGGAGGCAACGCCAATGTTAATTTTATTATTCTTTTGTTATATGTTCTTTTGTAGGTTAATGATCATGAGAAGTCACAAAATCAATGAAAAAAGCAAAAACAGAATGAAAACAGAAAGAAAAATAGCACAACCTGGAGAGAAGCGTGCTGGTGTTTAACGCCAGTAGAGGGGCTTAAGCGTTGGTTCGGGCCGTTTAGCCAGAAAAGGGCAAACACTTGGCGTTAAACACCAGAAATGGGCACCAGCCCGGCGTTTAACGCCAGAAGTGGCCAGAAACGCATTTTTGCATGCCATTTGGTGCAGGGATGACTTTCCTTGACACCTCAGGATCTGTGGACCCCACAGATCCCCACCTACCCCACCACTCTCTCTCTTCTTTCTTCTTTTGCTCGAGGACGAGCAAACCTTATAAGTTTGGTGTGGTAAAAGCGTTACTTTTTGTTTCTCTATAATTATTTATGGCACTTAAGGCCGAGAAACCTCTAGGAGAATTATGTTCCAACATGGGACAACTAAGGGTAAAGCACCAAGAACATTCCATCCTCCTCCATGAAATTAAAGAAGATCATAGAATCATGAGAGAGGAGCAACAAAGGCAAGGAAGAGACATTGAGGAGCTCAAGCACTCCATAAGATCTTCAAGAGGAAGAAACAAGCCGCCATCATTAAGGTGGACCCGTTCTTTAATCTCCTTGTTCTTTATTTTCTATTTTTCGAATTTTATGCTTATGTTATCTATGTTTGTGTCTTATTACATGATCATTAGTATCTTAGTGTCTATGCCTTAAAGCTATGAATGTCCTATGAATCCATCACCTCTCTTAAATGAAAAATGCTTTAATCACAAAAGAACAAGAAGTACAGGATTTTGAATTCATCTTTGAAACTAGTTGAATTAGTTTGATGTGGTGACAATACTTTTTGTTTTCTGAATGAATGCTGAACAGTGCATATGTCTTTTGAATTTGTTGTTTTAAGAATGTTAAAATTGTTGGCTCTTGAAAGAATGATGGAAAAGGAGAACTGTTATTGAGGATCTGAAAAATCATCAAATTGATTCTTGAAGCAAGAAAAAGTGAATCAAAAAAAAAACGAAAAAAAAAGAAAGAGAAAAAGAAAAAAGAAAGAAATAAAGTTGTGATCCTAGGCAAAAAGAGTGTGCTTAAGAACCCTGGACACCTCTAATTGGGGACTCTAGCAAAGCTGAGTCACAATCTGAAAAGGTTCACCCAAGTATGTGTCTGTGGCATGTATGTATCCGGTGGTAATACTGGAAGACAGAGTGCTTTGGGCCACAGCCAAGACTCAGAAAGTAGCTATGTTCAAGAATCATCATACTTAACTAGGAGAATCAATAACACTATCTGAGTTCTGAGTTCCTATGGATGCCAATCATTCTAAACTTCAAGGGATAGAGTGAGATGCCAAAACTGTTCGGAAGCAAAAAGCTACTAGTCCCGCTCATCTAATTGGAGCTATGTTCCTTGATATTTTAGAGTCTATAGTATATTCTCTTCTTTTATCCTATTTTAATTTTCAGTTGCTTGGGGACAAGCAACAATTTAAGTTTGGTATTGTGATGAGCGGATAATTTATACGCTTTTTGGCATTGTTTTTAGTATGTTTTTAGTATGATCTAGTTAGTTTTTAGTATATTTTTATTTTTTTAGTTAAATTCACTTTTCTGGACTTTACTATGAGTTTGTGTGTTTTTCTGTGATTTCAGGTATTTTCTGGCTGAAATTGAGGGTTCTGAGCAAAAATCTGATTCAGAGACTGAAAAGGACTGCAGATGCTGTTGGATTCTGACCTCCCTGCACTCGAAGTGGATTTTCTGGAGCTACAGAAGCCCAATTGGCGCGCTCTCAACGGCGTTGGAAAGTAGACATCCTGGGCTTTCCAGCAATATATGATAATTCATACTTTGCCCAAGATTTGATGGCCCAAACCGGCGTGGCAAATCAGCCTCAGAAATTCCAGCGTTTAACGCTGGAACTGGCATAAAACTTGGAGTTAAACGCTCAAACTGGCATAAAAGGCTGGCGTTTAACTCCAGAAAAGGTCTCTACACGAAAATGCTTCATTGCTCAGCCCAAGCACACACCAAGTGGACCCAGAAGTGGATTTTTACGTCATTTACTCATTTCTGTATACCCTAGGTTACTAGTTTACTATTAATAGGATCTTTTGACATTGTATCTGCACCTCATGACACTTTACACGTTTCTTTGTGTACCTTCCACAGCATGAGTCTCTAAACCCCATGGTTGGGGGTGAGAGCTCTGCTGTGTCTTGATGGATTAATGTAATTACTACTATTTTTCATTCAATCATGCTTGCTTCCATTCTAAGATATCACTTGTTCTTAAATCGGATGAATGTGATGATCCATGACAGTCATCATCATTCTCAACTATGAACGTGTGCCTGACAACCACCTCCGTTCTACCTTAGATTAAGTAGGTATCTCTTGGATTCTTTAACCGGAATCTTCGTGGTATAAGCTAGAATTGATGGCGGCATTCAAGAGAATCCGGAAGGTCTAAACCTTCTGTGGTATTCTGAGTAGGATTCAATGATTGAATGACTGTGACGAGCTTCAAACTCCTGAAGGCGGGGCGTTAGTGACAGACGCAAAAGAATCACTGGATTCTATTCCAGCCTGATTGAGAACCGACAGATGGATAGCCGTGCCGTGACAGGGTGCGTTGAACATTTTCACTGAGAGGATGGGAGGTAGCCACTGACAACGGTGAAACCCTTGCATACAGCTTGCCATGGAAGGAGCCTTGCGTGCTTGAAGAAGAAGACAGTAGGAAAGCAGAGGTTCAGAAGATGGAGCATCTCCAAAATTCCAACCTATTCTCTATTACTGCAAAACAAGTACTTATTTCATGTTCTTTTTCTTTTCACAATCAATCCTGATAATTTCTGATATCCTGACTAAGATTTACAAGATAACCATAGCTTGCTTCAAGCCGACAATCTCCGTGGGATCGACCCTTACTCGCGTAAGGTATTACTTGGACGACCTAGTGCACTTGCTGGTTAGTTGTGCGGGATTGCAAAAGTGTGATTGCAATTTCGGCACCACTGACCCACTTGTCCCTCCAAATTTCTAATGGAGGACCTTGTTTCAGTCATGAAACTTTGAGTGGTTTTGATCAGATCAGAGACCATGGTTGCTAAGTCAGAGTTATTCTGCTTAGAACTCTCTGTCTGTTGCTGAGAAGATGATGGAAAAGGTTTGCTATTGCTAAACCTGTTTCTTCCACCATTATTATTGTTGAAACCTTGTTGAGGTCTCTGTTGATCCTTCCATGAAAAATTTGGATGATTTCTCCATGAAGGATTATAGGTGTTTCCATAGGGTCTCCCATGTAATTCACCTCTTCCATTGAAGGGTTCTCAGGATCATAAGCTTCTTCCTCAGATGAAGCTTCCTTAGTACTGCTTGGTGCATTTTGCATTCCAGACAGACTTTGAGAAATCATATTGACTTGTTGGGTCAATATTTTGTTCTGAGCCAATATGGCATTCAGAGTGTTAATCTCAAGAACTCCTTTCTTCTGACTAGTCCCATTGTTCACAGGATTTCTTTCAGAAGTGTACATGAATTGGTTATTTGCAACCATTTCAATTAGCTCTTGAGCTTCTGTAGGCGTCTTCTTCAGATGAAGAGATCCTCCAGCAGAGCTATCCAAAGACATTTTGGACAGTTCAGAGAGACCATCATAGAAAATACCTATAATGCTCCATTCAGGAAGCATATCAGAAGGACACTTTCTGATTAATTGTTTGTATCTTTCCCAAGCTTCATAGAGGGATTCTCCTTCCTTCTGTCTGAAGGTTTGGACTTCCACTCTAAGCTTACTCAATTTTTGAGGTGGAAAGAACTTTTCCAAGAAGGCATTGACTAGCTTTTCCCAAGAGTTCAGGCTTTCTTTAGGTTGTGAGTCCAACCATATCCTAGCTCTGTCTCTTACAGCAAAAGGGAATAGCATCAGTCTGTAGACCTCAGGGTCAACCCATTAGTCTTGACAGTGTCACAGATTTGCAAGAACTCAGCTAAAAACTGATGAGGATCTTCCAATGGAAGTCCATGGAACTTGCAATTCTGTTGCATTAGAGAAACTAATTGAGGCTTAAGCTCAAAGTTGTTTGCTCCAATGGCAGGGATAGAGATGCTTCTCCCATAAAAGTCGGGAGTAGGTGCAGTAAAGTCACCCAGCACCTTCCTTGCATTGTTGGCATTGTTGTTTTCGGCTGCCATGAGTTCTTCTTCTTTGAAGATTTCTGTTAGGTCCTCTACAGAGAATTATGCCTTAGCTTCTCTTAGCTTTCTCTTCAAGGTCCTTTCAGGTTCAGGATCAGCCTCAACAAGAATGCCTTTGTCTCTGCTCCTGCTCATAAGAAAGAGAAGAGAACAAGAAATGTGGAATCCTCTATGTCGCAGTATAGAGATTCCTTGAGGTGTCAGAGGAAAAGAAAAATGAAAGGCAGAAGTAGAAAATTCGAACTTTATCAAAGAAGATGGAGTTTGAATTTTGCATTAAGGGATAGTGTTAGTCCATAAATAGAAGGATGTGAGAAGAAGGGAAGTGATTTTCGAAAATTAAGTAAGAAATTTTGAAAACATTTTGAAAAACACTAATTAATTTTCGAAAACCAAGAGTGGGAAAGAGATCAAGTGATTTTTGAAAAAGATTTTGAAATTAGAAAATAAAAAGGTTTGATTGAAAACTATTTTGAAAAAGATGTGGTTAAGAAGATATGATTAGTTTTAAAAAGATGTGATTGAGGAGATATGATTTGAAAAACATTTTTTTTTAAAAGATTTGATTTTGAAAATTAAAAACTTGGCTAACAAGAAAAGATATGATTCAAACATTAAACCTTTCTCAACAGAAAAGGCAACATACTTGAAATGTTGAATCAAATCATTAATTGATAGCAAGTTTTTTTTAAATAGAAAGAAATTGATTTTGAAAACATATGATTGAAAAGATATGATTTGAAAAAGATTTGATTTTGAAAAAGTTTGAAAACTGAAAAAAAATCTGCATTAAAAACAAAATCTTCCCTCTTGTGCCATCCTGGCGTTAAACGCCCAGAATGGTGCACATTCTGGCGTTTAACGCCCAAAACTATACCCTTTTGGGCGTTAAACGCCCAACCAGGTACCCTGGCTGGTGTTTAAACGCCAGTCTGTCCTTCTTCACTGGGCATTTTGAACGCCCAGTTTTTTCTGTGTAATTCCTCTGCTGTATGTTCTGAATCTTCAATTCTCTGTATTATTGACTTGAGAAGACATAAATCAAAAATATTTTTGGATTTTTAATAATAAGGAAAAATCAAATTCAACAAGAATCAAATATCAATGCATGCAGGACACCAAACTTAGCAGTTGTATACTACTGACACTAATGAGAATGCACATGAGACACACAAAACACTCAAGTCAAGAGAATTTAAAGATTAGAGTCAGAAATCATCAAGAACATCTTGAAGATCACTAAGACACATGAATGAATGCATGCAATTGACACCAAACTTAACATGAGACACTAGACTCAAAATTAAGTGGAAAAAGAGAATAAAGGTATCAAAATTCTTAATGAGAATTCCAAGAATCATGCAATGTTAGTCTAAAGCTTTAGTCTAAAGAAATTAGACATGGCTAAACAAGCTTCAGTAGGACATTGCATTCAAGAGCTAAATTGATGAAAATCAATCAGCTTTGGTGATGATAAGAACATCACCTTGAAACACTAGAATTCATTCTTAAGAACTCTGAAGAAAAATACCTAATCTAAGCCACAGGATGAACCGTCAGTTGTCCAAACTCAACAATCCCCGGCAACGGCACCAAAAACTTGGTGCACGAAATTGTGATTAATACTTTTCACAAATCAAATAATCCCCGGTAATGAATCCAAAAACTTGATGTTCAATACCATGGCATAAACACAACTTCGCACAACTAACCAGCAAGTGTACTGGGTCATCCAAGTAATAAACCTTACGCGAGTAAGGGTTGATCCCACAGAGATTGTTGGTATGAAGCAAGCTATGGTCACCTTGTAAATCTTAGTCAGGCAAACTCAAATGGGTATGGTGATAAACGCATAAAACATAAAGGTAAAGATAGAGATACTTATGTAATTCATTGGTAGGAACTTCAGATAAGCGTATGAAGATGCTTTCCCTTCCGTCTCTCTGCTTTCCTACTGTCTTCATCCAATCCTTCTTCTTCCTTTCCATGGCAAGCTTAAGCAAGGGTTTCACCGTTGTCAGTGGCTACCTCCCATCCTCTCAGTGGAAATGTTCAACGCACCCTGTCACGGCACGGCTATCCTTCTGTCGGTTCTCAATCAGGCCAGAATAGAATCCAGTGATTCTTTTGCGTCTGTCACTAACACCCCGCCCTCAGGAGTTTGAAGCACGTCACAGTCATTCAATCATTGAATCCTACTCAGAATACCACAGACAAGGTTAGACCTTCCGGATTCTCTTGAATACCGCCATCGGTTCTAGCCTATACCACGAAGACTCTGATCTCACGGAATGGCTGGCTCGTTTGTCAGGCGAGCACTCGGTTGTCAGGCGATCAACCATGCATCGTGTATCAGGAATCCAAGAATATTCACCCAATCGAAGGTAGAACGGAGGTGGTTGTCAGTCACACGTTCATAGGTGAATGATGATGAGTGTCACGGATCATCACATTCATTAAGTTGAAGAACAAGTGATATCTTAGAACAAGAGCAAGCGGAATTGAATAGAAGAACAATAGTAATTGCATTAATACTCGAGGTACAGCAGAGCTCCACACCTTAATCTATGGTGTGTAGAAACTCCACCGTTGAAAATACATAAGTACAGGGTCTAGGCATGGCCGAATGGCCAGCCTCCCAATGATCTAAGAACTAGATGTCCAAAGATGATCTAGAGATCTAAAGTGATCAAAAGATGTAAAATACAATAGTAAAAGGTCCTATTTATAGAAAACTAGTAGCCTAGGGTGTACAGAGATGAGTAAAAGACATAAAAATCCACTTCTGGGCCCACTTGGTGTGTGCTTGGGCTGAGCAATGAAGCATTTTCGTGTAGAGACTCTTCTTGGTTAAACGCCAGCTTTTATGCTAGTTTGGGCGTTTAACTCCCATTTTGGTGCCAGTTCCGGCGTTTAACGCTGGAATTCCTAAGGGTGACTTTGAACGCCGGTTTGGACCATCAAATCTTGGGGAAAGTATGAACTATCATATATTGCTGGAAAGCCCAGGATGTCTACTTTCCAACGCCGTTGAGAGCGCGCCAATTGGGCTTCTATAGCTCCAGAAAATCCACTTCGAGTGCAGGAGGTCAGAATCCAACAGCATCTGCAGTCCTTTTCAGTCTCTGAATCAGATTTTTGCTCAGGACCCTCAATTTCAGCCAGAAAATACCTGAAATCACAGAAAAAACACACAAACTCATAGTAAAGTCCAGAAAAGTGAATTTTAACTAAAAACTAATAAAAAATACTAAAAACTAACTAGATCATACTAAAAACATACTAAAAACAATGCCAAAAAGCGTACAAATTATCCGCTCATCAGAGAGGTTGGAGACTATAGTGACTAAGTCAGAAAGGCTCTGCTTAGGAGTCTCCATATGTTTTTGAGAATATGGGGTGGCCTGTTCTTGAATCTATTCTGGGTTCTTCCACCTTGATTATTATGGAAGCCATGCTGAGGCTTCTGTTGATCCTTCCATGAAAGGTTAGGATAATTCCTCCATGATGGATTGTAGGTATTTCCATAAGGTTCTCCCATGTAATTCACCTCCTCCATCATGGTTGGTTAGGATCATATGCGTCTACTTCAGAGGAAGCTTCTTGGGTGTTGCCAGCTGCAACTTGCATTCCAGTCAAATGCTGAGAGATCATATTAACCTATTGGGTTAAGATCTTATTCTGAGCCAATATGGCATTCATAGTGTCTACTTCAAGAACTCCTTTCTTCTGAGCTACCCCATTATTCATAGGGTTTCTCTCAGAAGTGTACATGAATTGGTTGTTCGCAACCATCTCAATGAGTTCTCTTGCTTCTATAGGTGTTTCTTCAAGTGGAGTGATCTACCAGCAAAGCTATCCAATGATATTTTGGATATCTCAAACAAACCATCATAGAAGATAGCTAGGATAGACCATTCTGAGAGTATGTCAGGAGGACATCTCCTGATCAGTTGCTTGTATCTTTCCCAGGCTTCATAGAGGGATTCACTTTCTTTTTGTCTGAAAGTTTGAACTTCCACTTTGATTCTCCTCATCTTCGGAGGAGAAAAGAACTTGGCCAAGAAAGCATTGACCAATTTTTTTCCAGGAGTCTGGGCTTTCTTTAGGTTGAGAGTCCAACCATATCCTAGCTATATCTCTAACTGCAAAGGTAAAGAGCATAAGTCTGTAGACCTCAGGATCCACTCCATTGGTCTTAATAGTATCACAGACTTGCAGGAATTCAGATAGAAACTGATGTGGATCTTCCAGTGGAAGTCCATAGAATTTGCAATTCTGTTGCATAAGAGAGACTAATTAAGGTTCAAGTTCAACGTTGTTTTCTCTAATGGTAGGTATGGAGATACTTCTTCCATAGAAATTAGAAGTTGGTATGGTGTAGTCACCAGGAACCTTTCTTGCATCTTCTTCATATTAAGCTCTGATGCCATGCTTTCAGCTTCTTATCGAAAATCTCTATAAGGTTTTCTTCCGGAGTGTTGTGCTTTAGCATGTTGTAAACGCTTCCTTAGAGTCCTCTCAGGTTCAGCATCAGGATTTAAGAGAGGTTCTATATCCCGGTTCCTGGTTATAAACAGGAAGAGAAAGCAAAGAAAGAAGAATGGGAGCTCTATGTTCATAAGAATTATGTTTTTTGTTATTGAGTTTGGTCCTAACAACGTATTTTGATCAGGAATTCTTATACATATTATTGAGATAATTATTTAAAAAAATTAGTAGTATTGCACAATTATATGTCTTGTTCACGAAGTCTTTATTTACTTTTTACCAACTTTATTCTTGAGGTATGTTATTGTTTATTTATGGAATTGTTATTTATTTTTATTTATATGAACTCTCTTTTTCTATTATTTATTATTTTTTTGTTAACTATTTGTTTAACATTATACACTTTTTATAATTGTGATTTTTGTGTATTATTTTTTATTATCTTTTTATATATGATTTATTGATCCCATTAGGTAAAGTAAATTAAACAAAAAATTAATCGTAAATAGTAATAATAGTAAAAAATTATAACATACAAAAAAGTGTAAACCCCGCTAAAATTAGTAAATAATTAGTAAATAAATCAAATTTTAATTAGATAAATTAAAAATATACAAATAATATCAAAATAGGATAGAGCTCTACAAACAAAAATTTTGATACCAATTTCGAAAAATTTGGCCCAAAATTAGACCGGATGGACCAAACCGGTTGAACCGGGTCCAAAACCAGGCCCGTGGGTCCAAGCGGACCCATAACATAAAAGGGACAGAATCATCTTCATCCCCATTCAGCATAAAAAACGCGAACAGCATTGGGGAGGAAGAGAACTTCGATAACCCTCATCAAATCTTCTTTCCGGCATAACTTCCCAATTTGAGCTCCGATCGCTGCACCGTTCGCGGCTAGGGTCCAGCGCGTCGAGCTCT
>NW_027255585.1:0-21230 GCF_003086295.3 Arachis hypogaea
CGAACTAATAATATAATATAAATGTGACCTTTCACTCTTTTATTATACGCTTAGCGAAGATGTTTTTGATCACCTAGACATGGATTTATAGAACCATGGATCGTACAAGTCGTTACTACTAGCAATGACTTCGTCTTTCATTACTTCTCCTTTTCCACTATCCCCTCCCCCTTGTTTCAGTTAACTCATCAAATGGCACTCAGTTCATATCTTTAAGTTCGATCATTGACCAAGGATTCAAAGAAAGGGTAGGGAAGAGAATAAAAGAAGAAAACAACCCCGGTAATCGAGTTAACAGCCTCAGTCCCACTGAACTCGCTTTAGCGAACGACTTAGAGCCTATTAGCTTTCTTAGAGATCCTCTCTTCCAGAAGCCAAACTTACTTAAACCAACTCAAAACCTTATAAGAAAGGAAATGGTTCAGGCAACATTCTCTCCATCTCTCCCCCAGTGATGTTGATGATGGGCTTTGATGCAAGTAGCTCGATTGAAATTGACGGTTCTTAAGGGAAGGCGCGAAGCCTGTTTGAAACTCCCTTTATAAATAACCTTAGCTTTGGTTTATGCCATTTGAGAAGTCATGTCGAAAGTTGAAAAGCTAGAGATATGCTTATTACTCTTAGAAAAACTTATCCTATCTGCTTGTCATAGCCGAGCTTCACTCCTAACCTTCCCTACTTAAGATCGAATGTCCGCTCGTAAACCTCGCCCCTCTCTCTTCAGTTCTTAAGGGTATCTTTTTTTTTATCCCTTAGGGCATCAAGACCCGAGTTTCACTCAGTACCCCCTCCCTAAACTGTCATCCTTTACTCCCGAGTTAGCTTCTCTTCTGCTTCCTGTCCTCTCTAAGAGTACCTTCTAACCTGGAAGAACAGGGGGAGTTCCCCACCGCTACTCTAACAGCTGCCTATTCTCCCCCCTCGGGGAACTGAACTCGCTCCACTCCAGAACCAATGCCATGACCCCCGGTCGAGAGCCTGGAATGCGGATCCTTCAAAGGAAGAGAGAGGGTGTATTCCCGGCATCAATGCAATCACTTCCTGGTCCGAGAACAAGACAATTTTCTTGGTCCCACCAAAATGAACAGTCGATCAACAAAGGGGAATTATTACTCAAAGAATTCCGTCTATGTATATTACCTTCCTCCAACAATCAATTGCATCGTTTATTCCTATTCCGGTAAAAAACTAAGCTGCCTGACTTAATATAGGATGTAGGATGCCGAGAAAGAGCTCTTTCGGGGTGGAAATAGAGGCAAATGAATGTCGTGGTTTGTTATTTATTTATAATTGAACAAAAGCGAGGAGAAAACAAGTCGATCTAAGTCTTTTTTAACGCCCGTAATGCAGCTAAAAATGAAGATCGAACAAGCGTAACGAAAGAAAAGAACCCTGGGATTCCATTCCTTCCCCGTGAACTGACTATTGAATCAACTCCTCCGGGCTATTCCCTAGGCTGATCTTCCCCGGGCACTTCACTCCTCTTTCTATTGTTCTTGTTACAAGCCCTTCAGCCTAAGAAGAAGAAGCTAGCATTGGCAGAAATGCAAGCCAGTAGGATAGGGTAGCAGGAAGCTAGAGAAGGTCTATCTAGTAGGAAATTACAGGGGACTTTTGTTAGGAAAGCACGACCAGAGAATGAGAAGTTCGAAAGTCTGATTATTAATTCTTACGATTTCTCTTTTGTTGATAGAAGCCCGACCGGAGACAGATAATCCGTTGAATTGCCTCTAGGGCCAAAGAGAACGACATATAGCTTTTTCGCTCTTCCAGTAGATGAACCGGGAAGAGGATGACGGCACTGTAGAAATGACGTAAGTGATAGGCAGTTTCCTTTCTCTATTGATAAAGCGGGAAATGAGCTCTACAATAAGTGCACCGAAAGGGGGTATGCTGGGATTCGCGAAGAGCAGCGTAAGAGTAAGAAGTAAGGCCTGTGTCTATGTCTATCCATCTTATAATCCGAATCCAAGCTATACCCCTAGCCTGTTCTGGTCGTGAAAAGTGCTAAATCCGTGCGTGTAATGAGAGAAGCTCTTTCTTTTCTACTCGTTGTAGAGTATAGTATGTCATTACTGGTCTTTTTGGCTTTAGCTATTCAGGAAGATTTCCCCCAAGTTTTTTGCTATTTTACTAGATCGAGATGCTTAGTAACTCGAAGATAGGACTTTCTCTCTTCGACTTCGTTGTGCTGGCTGTGTCGCTACTGCAAGGGAGAATCAGAGTGACAATATGGGAGTAGTTCCTTTTGTATACCGTAGGGTATAAAGGTAAGATCTCTCACGTGTCACTATTAATATAATAAGGAGCACCTGAAGGTAACCCGATCAGAATCCTAATCCGAAGCTTGTCCGTATGATGGCCATCTTACGATTATTTTACCAATGTCTGGTGTTTGGAAAACCTTTTCGTAAGCCCAACTAGTAAAGGGAGCGGGGAATTAATTCCTTTATCTTTCCTCTTTCAACGAAATGCCTAAGCTGCAGGTTGCGAAAGACAAGGCTTGACGACCTACTAATTAGCTAGACGAACTTCCCATACACCCCAGTCCCAGGTTGAAGCCGGACATGATGACTCATTGATTCCGAGATAGGCTCCTACTCAAGCAAAGCCAGGCTTTAAAGACCGAGCGAAAGGCCCCTTCACCCCGCTTCAGCTCTTCTGTAAGGGTAAGGAACCACCACTAGATTCTGGCTTTAAGGCTGAATTGGCATTGTGCTGCCAGAGGACAGCGAATGTACTAGAGTAGCTAGCGTAGCTTCCAACCCCTGCTTAGAAAACAAGAAAAAAGGATTAAGAGAAGAGCATATAGAGGAAGGTTGGATGTAATTCAAGTACAGAAATACGGACATGAGCCCCCACAAACAAGCTCTCGGGCAAAAAGAATTGGAAATAGGCCAAGCCTTTTTCTAGAACTGTTCGGAAGAAGACATAGGAGCCTAGCCGATCAAGATCCTCAAGAGTCAAGAGAAAGAAATCGATCGAAAGAGGACTAACTATAGGTTCGATCGATCTGCTTCCTTCAGTAGTTAGTTACAAATGTATGATAGGTCTATCATTGTTGGCTAGGAAGTCTGCACAAAAGTTGCCTTGGCAAAGGCTGTGAACAGGGGTCACTGTGAGTTGTTTGATCTGCGCAGTCTTAAAGCATAGCTCTTCACGGGTGATCCTCAATCTCAGCATTTGTAATCAGACTTAGAGCTTCTGCAGAATCAGTTTCAAGGATGCCATCTTTTATTTCATAACCTTCAACAGCATTAATCGTCTTTCTATTGCCCAAAGTTTAGCAGCTAAACTGAAACTTTTGACATGTGCCCACAAAAACAAAATAACCATCCGCCTTGGTCATCTCTTGCAATCCCTCCAATCCCAGGAGGGCCAGGCTTCCTTTTGTTTTGCACACCCATCAGTCTTCAATTGGATTCTACCTGCAGGTAGTTGCTTCTTCTTTTTGTAAGGAGGAAAGGACATTCGTATATATCAAGGTTTTTTCCTTACCTTCTGGTCTGAGTGCCACTTCCATCTCCTCTGCATAGGTCCGAAATTGGGGATGATATTTATGGTATGTGCTGCGGCCTTCAATTCAGTCTTTGTTCCTATCTTTCTATATGTGCCGGATAATACTGGGCAAAATAAACAGCCAGCAGACACCTGTGAGTCCTATATCCGTGCTGCCCTGCAAATTCTTGTGAATCCGGAATGAATATAAATAAAACAGCAGCTACCAAAGTGAATCCAAAATCTCTTCGATTCACTTAAGGCTTGTGAAAGGCCAAAAAAGGGATTCCCAAGATCTCTTTCCTAGTCGATCACTACTGGCGGAATGCGCCCCAAAAGTCTACCGCGAGGGCCTAATCCCGGCTCTCTTTATATATCCTAATTTGATTTGTCATTAGGTGCTTTTGTTTTAATTGCTTTCACGCACTGGTCCACATAAGATCTCACTTGCCAGAAATCCACAAAACCAATTCTGGAATGGCAAAGAAAAAGGCTTTCATTTGAAGCACGAGAATGAGGTTGGATGACTATCAGTGGAGAGTTGGTTAGAATGACTAGAAGACAAGTTTTCTCAAAACCATTAAAGTAAAAAAGTCCTCGGGAAATCCCCTCATCCGCAGATTGGAGACCAAGGGTCTTTCCAGGAGGCTCGGGTGAGAGGGGTGTGATGAATAGAGATTTCCCACCAGCAGCTTCTCCTATCACTTGACTTCTGCAGGCGCTGGATCTTATCTTAAGGGAAATGCCCAGATCCATATTCTATAAGATACGGATTTCAGGTAGTGAGAGAACCGAGCAAGTCCTCACTCGAAGAAGGCCGGCTTAAAGGCAAATTGAAGTCGAAAAGCCTTAGATGACTCTTTCGAGAAGGACTTCCCGGATTCGGAAGTAGCAAACCGTCCCTCTATTCCAGTTGCAAAAAGAAAGGAGGGCAGGCTTGCTAGATTGCTTGCGTCTATGATCGAACTTGAAACTAGCCCCTGGAGAGGTAGAGCACAGCGTAAGGGAGAGAGTGAGGGTTGAACCTGTAATGCGAGGGAAATAACCCCTCCATCAATGCTTCTATTAAGAGGAAAGGGGATGGATGTGTAAAAAAGGATCCTGTGATTATGGGTGTTTTATCACTCGAGAAATTTGACAAGCATGAACTGGTACTGGCATCTCTACCTCCTTCTAACGCTTATCTCTTTTCTTGCTTCTTTGCTTTAATCCTTTTGATTGCTCCCTATAGAAGATCGATTGAAGAGGCCTTATTTCTATAGAGAAAATGAATAGCCAATTAACGATACTGATTCCAGGCAAACCTCTAACCAGGCTGATGAAACCTAACCAGAATGTTAAATCAATTACGTCGGTCGTTGTGATCCTTCTTTCTCTTCCAGCTATTCCTCAAAAGAAAGAAAGGAAAGAACTCGATCACACTGCACAGAAAGAAAGGCTTCATTATATCAAAAGGGGCGAGCGTATCGATTGCAGAAAGGCTGCCCTATTCGGTCAAGACCCGAGAGTCGTTATTCTCCCTTACTTCGTCCTTGCTGCTATTGTAGCAGTAGTGCCTTTTGGAATTGTATCAGAAGTCCCTGGCTTCTTAATACTACTTTTAGTAATTTCGTCCCTTGAATGCTGATCTAAGCGAGCGCGAATAGGGTCCTGCTAGTAGGTTGTAGTTGCATAGTTCCTAGGCCATCCATCCTGCCTTGTCCCTTCTCGCGTAAACCGCTGTATTAAAGGAGGTGAGTAAGTAAGCCAGTTAGAAAGCATGATAAAATAGCCCCTTAAATATCCCTTTCTTTTATCGAGCTAGCCTTTTAGTATGATTACCAGGAGTGAAAGAAAGCTACGAAAACTCTGAAGTTAAGGAGAAGAGTGAACCCCTTTTACTACCCGTAAAAATACGAGTACCTGTTGCAAATGAATCAACCCCGCTTGTTTTTTCTGTTGATAGGTTAGATTCTCGGTTGAACGTTAGGAAACCCTACCAAAAATGGAGTCTTTCCCCTATATCCCAGTGCCTCGACTAGTGCTTTTCCTAAGTGGTGGATATTTTTTTTAGGCTTTTAGTCATATGTATTCCCCTCTTTGAGTGTGCTAGTAATAAGCTGGGAAAGTCAAATCCATCAAGGCGAGGAAAAACTAGTTTGAAAGTAGTCCTCCTTGAAGTTCCTTTTAATTGAATGTGGTAAGGATAAATAGAAATGCAATCTCTGAATCTCTTACATCCCGCCTAGTACCTTTTTGAATCGAGGGGGCGAAAGCTTAATATCAAGTAGGAGTTCTGGATTGAGGCCCAGTTGGTTGGATAAAGGTTGGAGTTCTAAGGGCATCATCTCGAAAAATTGCCTTTCCTGGAGTTTCTTTTTAAGTCTTTTCTTTCTTCTTCTATATCTGCTTTCTCTCCGCTCCGGGCAAGTCCTAAGCTTTGCCTTTCCCCCCGTCTCCTTACCGCCCTACTCGCAACTTGATTTTGACCATATCCCGTTCGGGGCTCTCTGGTCTAAATGCTCGAAATGAGCGATATTCACTCGGAACCTAGAGATTCAAACAGGCACAGGTCAACCAAAAGCATATTGCCGAGCTAAGGGATTTCTTGCTATTGTCCCCCCTACTGAGCCGTGGGGTCTTGCTTGGCTATGCCTCGGGAATTGGGCCTCTGGTTTTTGGTAGTACAGGGAACCCAGTTTCTGGGGGGCAACTATGGGAACGAGACTAAGTCCTCTCGAATGAAACCTGGCTTCGACCCGAAGCGATAGGTTTGGTCTACCACAGTAATGAAACCAGGATGTTTCTGATGCTACTATCGATACTTCCTTCATTGCCATGTTCGTTACATTGCGTGGGCGATGTTTTCACAGCCAGCAGGGCTTAAAAAATGATCTAAACTGGGGAAGTGTTTTCGCTCTCAAGCGCCCTAGTCGAACCAGATACGCCGATCCACGCCAGTGGCGAGCTAAGCGAGTGGAAAGCCTACCCATACCAGTATAGCTGCTTGGGCTTCCCTTCCCGCCGAGAACTTGATTTCCAGTTTTCCTAGGCCTACATCCCTTAGTCCACGGATTAGCAAAGCTTGTCCGAAAGATGACTTCCCTTTGATCTGCTCATAGACGCAACAGCTGGGCATGAGATGTTCTCATTCATGGATGAGTATAGCGGCTATAACCAAATCAAGATGAACCCTGTGGATGCGGAAAAGACTGCCTTCTGAACTCCGAAAGGTAACAACTATTACACAGTGATGCCTTTTGGTTTAAAGAAGGAAGGCACTAAGACGGATTTCCTTGCTTCGGGGATTGCTACAATCATGCTAGCTTTTTCCCGGACTTTAGGCCAAGGGTTATTTTCTTCTTTCTTACGCTTGCTTTCCTCAGTGAAGGGTTCATCGGGGGTTTGAGCTCAATAGAGAGACTTGATTTCAGTTGTGCTTTTAGGCAATTTGAATTCCTCTTTAGGTAAGAATGTGTAATTTCCCACATTAACTTCGAAAACTGGGTTTTCCATTGAGTCATAGTCAGTGAAGGCAAAGTGAATCTCCGAAAGCCATAAAGATTCTATTTCCTCTATAGACGAGTGCAGTAAGAAGCGGAAAGATTCGATGCTACTCCTTCTCCTATAACTGCTACAGGATCTGATTATCCTTTCAAATCAAAGAGCAAGCCCATTTACCTGCCTGGCTTGTAACACTTACTATGCGGCAGACTTATCAAGCTAAGTACTGGAGTCTAACTTCTAATAGATAATAGAACAACTTGCTCCGGCTTCAGAGTTCTCAATGCTCCAGCTTCCGTAACTAAAGAGACTGACTTCTCCTCGGCTTTCTCTGTCTCAGGTACGGCGTGTCAAATCATAATCTAAATACATATTTCGGGCTTCTGCCTTCAGTCAGGTCCGCATTTGCCTTGCCCGCCTCACCTGAAGTAAACTCTGGATCTCGCTTTGCTTCAGCTAGATGGGATTTAACGAAGACTTTAACTTCCTATTAGACTGCAACTTAGTCAGAAGTAGAAGATGACTGGCTTCTCCTGCTTTCAACTTCAAGAATGGACTTAAGAGCTGCTGTAGGGTCTTTAGTCTTAGGATGCTTTCAGGCTCTGCCTCCTAACTTCCCGGGAAAGACAACTAATTTAGGAATTTCATCACCGGGAAGAAGGTTTCAGAACCATAATCCTTTAGACTTGATTCCTGAGTGACTCTAGTTTTGATCCTGCTGAGATTTGTCATCCTAGAGCTGTAAGCGCTAGTCTTCTATACCTTTCCCTGGTTGCTCGGGCTGGGATACGTGCACACTTCGCTTTCTGCTCACCTGGAATGGAATGCTTCGACCCTCTCGCAAGAATTGTTTGGGAGTGCATGATGGAATTCAGTAAAAGCATTCTGGGTTAGAGTCAATCGAGCAATGAGCGAAAAAGGACACAGACACAGGAAGAAATACGGTATAACTGGCTATGTGCCAATCTTTCTTCTTCTAAATGAAATGACCAGTTTGCCACTAGTCTTGGTTCGATCCGAAGGGGAAATTCCACTTCGTCAGATGAGATTTCTTACCTTTACTTATGCCATTAGTTGGAGCAGCTATCAAGCGTTCGTTCTTACCCTCAGTGTACCGACCCTCAAGCGGGATGTCGATGAAGACTAGATCTGAGTGATCCATCTCACTCTATGAGATTTTTAGGTGAGGGGGATGGCCTTCTTCTGGCTGGACTTATGGAGCGGCGATACACAACTAGCAACCCGTTTCGCCAACCTTTGAAGGAGGTCCGATGACCCAACCCCTTCTACCTTTACCAACTACTAGGCTGGGCGGTCCCAAAGACTGACTCCGAATGGCAGGTTTCTCAATGCGAGATGGAACTGATAGGATGGCCTCTATCCATTTACGCGGGTGTGCACTTCACTCAAAAAAAAAAGAAGTGAATCCGGAAGTGACTTCGCTAGGCTAGCCTTGTTAGTGAAGAATTTGCCCCTAACGCCAGGGGGAGCAGTCCAATCGTTATTCCTTCCTTCAACAAAAGCAGAATGGATACAAACCACCAAAGAACGAAAGTAAGTACCACCACTCCTACTCCAATTAGTAAAGCTAGCGCCTCGAACTAATCACATGCTAACTCCGGCCCATCTTTAATTTAAAGGACCAAGACCTTACGACAACAGATGCGGATGAACTAGCTTAGCTGCAATCCTTCCGCTCTAGTTCGACTAGCTTTGACCTTGAACGTGGAAATCTCAGTTGACTGGATATAGTGATTCAGATGGGTCTGCTGATAGGATGAAAGAAAACCCACCCCCTATTTGAATAAGGCTACACCTTCATACTTGGCGGAGGAGCCATTACGTGGTGTATAAGAAAGAAGGAAATCCTTATCCATGATGGAATCTGAGTTTGTAGCCTGCTCAGTTGCAGTGATGGAGGCTATATGGTTAAGGAGATTCTTGCAAAGTTTGGATATTCCGGGACATATATAGAAGATAAAGCCGTTGTGATCTATTCTGATAACACGGCTGCAATAGCTTATGCAAAGGATCTCAAGTTCCGTGGTAGAAAAAATACTTACATAGACACCCGACTTCACTTCATTTGGTTATGAAGTATATCTCCACCTATGAAATGGTTGCTGACCCTTTGACCAAACTCATTTCTAGAGATGCGTTAAAAAGGCATGTTAGGAGTTTGGGATTGCGTAGGATTTGATATTCTTTTTTTAAGTATATGTTGAAAGGTAGCTACGGAATTGCTCCTATTACAAATCCCCGGGTATTCACTCCTCCCTTCTAGTTCTTGGATTCAATGAGAAGGCTCGTGGGTCCTTCAACTGGTATGAAATCACTAATGGGAGGCGGTTATCTGAAACCTTAACATAGTCATATTCAAGTTATCCCAATAGTCAATGAGCAGGAAGAGGTTTAGGAAGTAAATTCAAGCAAGAAAGGAAAGTCCATTGACTTGGCTACGCCACACCAACCCTATTCTTCCCATCGAGAAAGAAGAGTTCACAGCTACCGGCACCGACTCGAACTAAGAAGAGCTACTTAACAACTACCTACTATTGGGCCTCCAACAACGGGGCTAATGCCGACTCCAAGACCTTTATGCCTACTCTTGCAAATGAAACTTCCCTTCTTCCAAGAGCAAAATCGATGGCACTAGGGATCTATCCTAATTAAAGAAAGAATTGACTGACCTTGCGCCGGTATCATTTAGCGGAACTCCTGTTTACCCTGCGGGTCTGTAACTCCCATATGAGATTGGAACCTCATTCCTTCACCTGTGCTTGGTAGGCACTGTTTGTGGAGCCCTTTGGTAATACCAGAGGTGAGATGCCTTCCTACGGCTCACCATGAAATGGGCCATGTGGGCGAGTCTGGTGGGTTCTCACCGTAAGAGAATGTCGTCTTTTCGTCCTGTGAGTGAGGGCGAATAGAAACTTAAAAAGCAAAGGCCGTGGATAGAGAGTGATAAAGGGGGAATTGTCTTCTTTAAGCCTATTCTAACATTCGAGTTCATTCTCGATAGTCAGATAGTGAAGTTCGAAGGGGAAAGGAAGACTTGAGCAGTGGGTCTCGACTCGGCCAACTGTCTTTATGAAGACTGACTGACGACAAGAAATGACGTAAGTAATAGATAGAATCGTTCAGTACGCTTATATGAACACTTTCATTTCTCGATTGAGAAAGCGGCAGGCCCAACTCGCCTGCATCGACAGCAAAGGAAACAGGCAGGGAAATGCCTGTTTTTCTCAATGCAACTGGCACTTAAACTAGATATCCCTCAGCCAGAGACTCTGGAATGAAATAACTTTTATGATAGTAAGATGGCGTTAGAACGTGGCTAATCTGCTTTCTCCCATTTCTCTCTACTCTATCTATGAAGGCTATGAAGGAATTCGTTCATAGAATGCGATTGCACTACTTTTTGAAAACAACCGTACGGGATATACTCGGCCGAGGAGATTGTACCAAAGGAGACCCGTTTTACCGATCGTTTGATTGGGTGTGTCCTTAGTCGCTCCGGAGAAGCCATACCCTTAGGAAGCTTACCCTACTCATTTTGGAACTCCCTGCGAAGGAAGGAATCGAAGGCTTAGTTAGATAAAATGGTCCCACAAGCGGAAAACACGTTCCAATTCAATCGCTCACGGCAGAGAGAGAAATCAGTATCGAAAGGATAGACGAACCCGGCCGGATGAAACTTGAGATTCATTCTTCTCAAAAGCAGTACCGAAGATAGTAAGAAATCCGGGAAAAACCTTCCAGGGGAAGAATAAAGTACCGGATCAAGTAGGCAATCTTAGGACCATTCTTTTTCTTCATTAGAGCTTTAGACAAACAAGATATGCCTTATTTGCAAGATGGAAGACCTGTTGATATGGTCTTCAATCCGTTAGGAGTACCTTCACGAATGAATGTAGGACAGATATTTGAATGCTCACTTGGGTTAGCGGGAGGTCTGTTAGATGTAGGCATTTCCCCCTATTCAATTACAGATCCTAGGTAATCACTTATAAAACCCATTGAGGATCATCCCCTTTGGGCTCTTCACACCGGTCCGGTAAGATAGCCTCCTGCTTCTTCCCTGCTAAGCCTGGGAAGTATACGGATAGGGCCTTTAGAAAGGCCTAACCATGAACTATACGCAACGGAACAACAGATAGCTACTGAGCTAGTCAAGCCGGCAGCTCTAGGCTGATCATCGTCTTCCTCATTAGTTGCAGTTGAGTGCTTTTCCTTAGATTGACCACCAGGAAGGCAATGCGATCTAATTAGTCTTTAACCGCCTTTTCGAACTGCAAATAGAGAGGAAGCCGCAGGAGGAGAATGAGCAACTAATAAGGTTTAGTTACAATCCCTTACAGCGGGAGGCAAAGCAGCCTTTAAGATGATCGTCTCTTCCTCCATAACGGATTTCTTTCATGGGTAAGTAAGACTTAGTCACAAGTAAAGAAGTCTGATACCTCGGATCTGCCTAAACCCGTATCTGGCTCTGTGGTAACATAGTTAGGAAATGTAGTTGGCTCTGAAAGCCCCTTTTCTTACCCCTTAGATAAGGATTCAATGAATCTTCCTTACCGGGAAGTCTTTGACTAAGTAGCAGCCTAGAATAGATTCTTACCCGGTGATTCAATTACAAATCTTTGCTAACCTTTCTATTGCTATTGTCTTACCATCCCGTCAGCCTAAGAAGGTAGCAAGACGGCTAGCTTGAAGCTAGGGGGTCGGGTAAAAGCTCTGGTCTAGTAGGGACTTACTACGGGGGATTCACCCTGAAGTCTGTGACTAATGCCTTAGAATCGACTACTTTATCAGCTCAATAGGATCCTATAACAGATCTTTAGGCTCTTTCTTCCTGTCCTGCTGTGATTGAGACGAAAGCCATTTAAGAAGTCTTGGATGCTTGTTCCATATACCTTTAGCATCTCTTCCCACGTCCTGTGATTCACTTAGAACACCCTTGGATTCCATTCCTCTTGAGGAAAGCAGCTAGTAGTTTTATTTAGAGTTAGAGTTTGTGTTCTAGGATAGGAGCTAAATCATGTCTTTATTTCCTTCCTCTTCGAACCACTGAACTCTCTGTAAGGACTGAGCGTTACAGTTTTAGTAGATAGTTAGTAGTTATGATTTAGTGTGTTTGAAAGGCCCGTCCTTGAATGAGACAGAAGAGAGACTTCAATACGGTCTTACCAGAGTGAATTCGTCTCTTTCTAAACGCCCTTTTCTTCCATTACTGATCGGGGGAACTCACTAATCAATCTGATTGATTAGTTTTGACAATTTCCCCAGCTTTGTAAGATTTGCTAGTTGAAAGCATTGGATGAAATAGAAGCCGTTAAAGAACCCAAGCAAGTTTTCATACATTTCTGTCCTCCTGTGAACCTATGAATGAGAAGTTCGAAATGAAGGAATATTTGTTTGCAAGAAAGTCCGGAGAAATGATTCCTAGTCCCTTATGGGATGGATAAAAACCACCGTAACTCATAACTACAAGGAAGAAGATCATACGTAGTTTGAGAATACAAGCCGTGCTTGCTTGATTCCTCTATCTTACTCTTTACACGCCATTACAGCATCATAAACGGAAAGGATAGTTTCAAGAAGATGCCTCCTAGATGGCTTTCCAAGCCTAAATAGCATATTCAGATCGATGTTGAGAATGATTTATGCTATTGCTGTCAAAGCCCTCCCCGACGCTTCCTATTTATCTTGTTAAAATCCCGGCCTGAGCTGCTAAGAGCGGGAAAGCGCAGAAGTTGCAAGAATCGGCCTAACAGCAAGGAAAACAACCATTGGAAGTAAGTAGGCCGTGAACTTACTATTTCATCTTCGACTTTGTCCCCGGGGATGAAAAAAGACTTAGTGCTTCCTGAAGACAGAGAAGGTACAAAGCATCAAATCATTCTATTTCCCCTCCGTGGGTAATTAGGATTGACAACGAAAGGCTAACTAAGTTAGAAAGCCGGGGATTCCCGTTCCTATTCTCTTCTATAGTTCCGGGGTAAGAGACTATATAAGAAGCGTTACTCCCAACTACGTAGAACACATAAGCTATGCCCGCGTCTTCTCTAAACTCCTATGAACAGCAAATTACCAGATCGGACTAGTTCTCAAAGGCTGACGAACCCTAAGGCAAGGAAAGAACCCGCCCTGATAAGCTGCAATTCGCACTCTCGGAAGACTTAGTGTGTTTTACTGCGAAGGGCATACCTGTGATGGAGTAGAAAACGAGTCAGAAAGCCCTCCCTTTACCTTAATGGATGAGGCATAGGAGGTTGAAAGCAAGAATTCGGACACCATTGGTCACAGAACTCCTCGGACTAAAACCTGTCCTCCACCATACCATGGACTCTACACTACATACTTGATTGACTGGCTTAGTAGACCGACACCTATGTGCTAATTATTTGATTGGTAATGGTATGTTTGTACGTGGATACCACGAGGTTTAGTAATAGATATGGAACAACAGACTTTAAGTCTTGAACGTTCTATTCTACGAGGACCGATCTATCTTCTGCTCCGTAGGTACATGTTAGGGTTCAAGTTTTTTCATTTCAAAAGGGTGTTTGTTTATTAGCGGCATTGGCTTGCGCAAAATTTTCTCATTATAAAATCTTCTTCAATGTCTGAAGTTGCAATTGTACTTTTTTTTTCTCTGGCTACTGATTGATACATAAATACCTTTTCCAAAGCCACCCGCACCGCACGCCGCGAGCTGTGGGTTGCCCTGTTTTGGCTTACTAAGTCACGTGTAAGGCTTGCATATTGGAGACTCTTATCAGTCAGTACAAAGCCAGCCAGGCAGAATAAGAAGGATTCTCTTCGAGGTGTCCATCCGTGCCAATAAAAAACGGTGGTGGACAAGGAGAAAGGCCAGCTTACTTACTACATCAATAATCTTTCTTTCACCCCCTTTCCACCGAACCGAGGGCTTAGGTCCGCTCAAGATCAAGATAAGAAGAAGGCTTAGGAGGAACTTCTGGCACCAGAAACAAGGGGAAAGGAAAAAGAGAAAAGAATAGCTATTATTAAAACTATGTGATAGTTTTAATAAGGCTGCTAAGGTAATGCCCGACTCTACTTCAAGCAAACGGCGAACTAGTGGGTGGAGACTATTAGGGAAGGGCCGGAGCACCCAACCAGCGGGTTGGATACGCATTCATTCCATTTATTCTGGCGGATTACATCTTATTATAAATAAAGGAGCTTTCTTTTTAGCTTTGACTCGGAAGAGGTCGAGATCTCCACCAACCAAGAAAATAGGGGAGTGCATAAAAAGCACCTCATTCATTGATGGGAGAGTCCCCACCGGTCAGCGATTTGGTTTTATGCATTACACAAGGTGGCACGGACGAGTACTAATTTCATTGGGTACGCAAAGGCCTAACTCAGCTAAGCTAATAAATGCTGCATAAGAGAGTGGGAGGCCGGCCCCCGCCCGGAGGTGCACACCCTTTTTGGAACATATGCAAAGGGGTTAAGAGAGAAGTCAATGGAGAACTACCAAATCCAATGACTTTGATTTGTTCGTACCATTCTGTCATCGATCACTGCTAGGTCGGTTGGTGAGTCACCCCAAAGCATCGAGAAAGGTCAAGCATATATATTTTATGAAATGATCTGCGGTCTCATTTATGCTATGCCCTGCATCGTGCTCGTGTGTGTTTATTGAGCTTTCTTCACTTCAGCGCCATGCGCTTCGCTTTATAGAAATAGAAGAGAGAGACCGTTGTTTTGAGAGTGAAAAGCAAGCGCAAGCGATAGAAAGGATAGTACCTCGCGCGTTCGCGCGAAACTACTAGAAAATAGTGAGATCATTAGTGAAAGAAGGACCAACGATGATCCTATCCTAAAGGATAAGGAGGAGTCAGTCTTCTTTGAAGATCGAGGAAAGGCGTTTTGGACAATTATGCAATTCGGAAGAAGTCTAGAGGGAAAGCCTGTTACGAGTAAGTGGAGAGGAAAGATCTCCAGAGATTCTTATCTCATTCCAGTGGCTCGACCAGTAACCAATGGTGAAAACTCAAAAATCAATGGTTTCCCGGTAGAACCCCATTTCGCCCAAGTTGTTGCGAAAGCGGAAAAAAGAAGCGGTTTTTCGCACAGCTTGCTCATAGTGCAGGTCCCACTTGTATATTGTATTTGGCCGAAGAAGCATCGGACAGGTTGGAGTTCTTACCTTCTTGGGACTCCATGGACCAAGATCTGCTTTCATTATATGGGCAATATCGATCTACTAAAGTAGATCATATGGATATAGAAAAAGCTTCTGATTTGGATGAATTGGAAACATCTCTTTTCCATTTTTATTTACGTAGTTCATATCTTTGTTTCGTGTGTTCCCGGGAGGGATTTGATCTCTTCAATCTCGGGATACCACCTAAATAACAAAAGCCAGAGAGTCAAAAAAAATGGGTAGGGAAGAAAGAGTCTGAGGTCGGGTCGGACGACATACATCTTGGTTGGTTCCACCACCACTAGAGATTGGACATATATAGAATTCTTTCTAATAAAGAATTCTAAATAGCTGCAAGACCAAAACAGGGTGCAAAAAACCGAAAGCCCTTCTCTTCTTTTAAGTTCCTCCCAGATACATGGCTTACATACCCGGCTTAACATTCTTGGAAAACAATCGAATCGAGGGTCCGGAGGAGAATTGGCCATTCAATCTTGTAAACTCATTGAGACCGCAATTGGAAAAAGAGATACGAACGGAGAGGAATAACCAATCGATGAAAGAACATGAAACCATTCAGTTTCAATAGAGGTACGAGAAACGGTTGGGGGAAATGAAGTAGGTGAAGTGGTTGGATTTTGCGAGCTGTTCCAACCACTGCTGGATGTGATTCCAAGAGCCAAACGAGAATGAATACCACACAGAAGAGTAAAGACCAGGCTCCCTAATGGAATGTTTAACCGATCCATTCCGGATCGACTGAATTGGTACGGAAGTTGTAACATGGGAAAACCACAGAAAACACAACTTATTTGAATAAACCGGTGACCTACCAATTGTAGAAGTAGGATCTTTGGCAAGCAATAAGCACTTAAATAATACAATTCGAGTGTACCATCTTCTTTCTCATTTCGAGGAAAGGGTGCGGGAGGAAAAGAAAACAACGGAGGGATCCGAATCGGACCTAAATGGGAATGACATGAAAAGTCTTTTTCAAAACCAAGTATTAAGGGCGTTACGACGATATACGAGAGGAATGGAGAAAAACTCGTGATTGGTGTGGACTTTTTATTATATAGAAAAAGAAAGAGTCGTCTCATTTCCTTACATTAGAAAAAAAAAGATATTAGTAAATATCTTTTTTTTTTCACTTCAAAGAGTAGACTTATCAAGAGCATTTCGTCGGAAAACATCCTGTCTTCTTGCTTTCGAATAGCCCACGATAGGCGTAAAGGCATGATTAGTTCCACTTCACAGCACTGACCATAGTAAACCCCTTCTCGTTGTACCGAATACTCTATTCCCAGAGACTCTTTATCTATAGTAGACACGCTACGATCTTTCTTTTCTTAAGAAATTAGGGCTTTGTTTTGTTCCCCTTTCAAATTCAAACACCGTCTGCATCCACCGGAATAATAAATTTAGGAAAGGTCAACAGGATCGTAACGTTCGCTTTCTCCAGCCTGGTTTGACCCACTTCCTTAGCTACCGAGCTCCCAATCAACCCCATTGAACTGACTGACTTGCTTAACGCGTCTGTCTGGAAAGCCAAAGACAAACATAGGTGCTTCCTATACCGAGCATTCATGAGTGCATATTGAGAGAGATGGTGGCATATTGATATATCCTCCTCAATGCTATACTGCGCGCTTATCACTCTGTATTGCACGGCTTGCATTAGGTGATCTCTTTGACGGAACGGATAAAGGTATCTCCTTAGTTACGGACAGTTAGACCTCATCTACTGCGCCCCCCGGCTCTCGAATAGAAGTATGAGAGAAAGCAGCTCGTAAGCGGCTTCCTTTTTCTGTTCCACCACTACAGAAGGTACTTGTCCTTGTCAGAGACTAGTACCTTCTAATCTTTGGAAAAGGTAGAACGGGTTCTTTCGGACAGAGTCTTACGATAGGTTTCCTTGAACGCTATTCCCTTTATACCTTGAATGGACTGTTTATAGAAGCGGAAATGCCGTTCGTTTAAGATGATTGATTGCTTTGCTCTCTAGGGCCAAGCCCAAAGTTCTTCTTTGGCATGGTACAAAACAAGTGATCTTGGTGCCTGCCATAGTGCCATTACGCGTTTATACTATAAAAAGTGGATTGGGTCTCGGCTAAGCCGATTTGGTGATCGGTGGATGAAGGATGAATGGTTCAGCCCGGCTCAAGCTAGTGAAAAGACCTACATATAATCTGGAATAGAAATCCGTGGATGTAGGGTCAGCTCCAAGATGGGCTGTTCCTGGTTCCCTTGGGAACAAAATGAAACTATTGCTTTAGTAGAACGCCATAAAAAGAAGGTAGCATCTTCTTGTCACGATGTAATTCCTCAATTATGAATGATCTGCAAATGATCAGTCCTTTCTCGGGTCTCATAAATAATGGATCGACAACAATAGTCGATTACACTTAGAAAAAGTGGAAATCTATTTCCTTACGGGTTGAGCCGATCCCCGAAGAAAGGTCAATCTACCTACTATCTATCCCCGGGGCGGAGTATTCACTATTCATCTTTGACCTAGTCACGTAGGATCAGGATAAACTAAAGAGCTAGCCTGCCATGCACCCTTGCTTCACGCCAGTAATTCACTATCTTCTGAAGGACCTATTTCTGATTTAAAGACGAGAGATTTCGAACCTGAAGACGTAGAGCCGTCTATCTACTTTCCCTTATGGTAGAGCCAAGTCCCTATGGAGACTACCGGTCCTGTTCGGTGGGGGTTTTTTCACAGGCCCTTTCCAATTTCGAATTACTAAAAAGTACGTCCGCCCAATCACATAAATCATCTGCCCGCCTCCTGAGCGGATTAGCGGATGGAGCATACCGGTTCATGCCATCAATCCTCCTTTGCTTTTTCTACTGATGACATTCTCTTAGAAATGGAAGATTTATCTTGCCCATATGTACTTTCTTTGATCTTCTTTCTTGTCGGATTCTCTGGGGGATAAAGAAAAAGTATATACCCCAGACTCGCGATTCGGGGATTTCCCTGGCTAGGATGCTAAAGATTGGATGCTTCCTCTTTTAAGGAAGGTGCCTAGCCTCGCTAAAGGACATGCTACCACCCCCTTCTCTTCACCCGATACAAGCAAAGTCAAGCAGGAAAGTCAGAAGGTGACAAAGCAAGAGGACAAGAGGCATAACAAGCGAGGGCATAGGTAGATAGATACTCTAATTGGGACAGCGATTGAGTGAAGATGAAAAAGGTCGAATTATACTTAGACTTTCATGAGAAAAGAAGGACTGGTGGGGATCTCACGGGTTAAGCAAACTCCCACGGGAAATAGACAAAAGTCTCAAGGTAGTTCGGTTCGTTAGGAAAGACGGCTAGAGTGTAGAGTGCCCCGTCTGGTACTGAGGACTTCTTTCTCTTCTTTCCCCGAGGATTCTATTAAAGGAACTTAGCCCCTGACAAAGGTAACTTAATTACGTATTCTTTTTTTAACCCGATCTGCTAACATTGATGACAGCCCAGTGGAGGGAACTTTCACGAGCAATCAAACTTTATATATTAACCGCTCCCAGCCCTAATAAGGGGAAGGAAGAAACCCTCAAACTCCAACAAAGCTATGGGATGAATCCTCCTTTCTTGAAATAGTCGGTGGCAGGTGCAGCTTTCTTCTTGTCTTCAAAGTAATAATGATTCCAAGAGGGCTAGCCCGCGTTCCAACCGATCCGCCTCCATCCTCCACTCCGTCCTTCGTTCTCCCTTAGAATCAATAGGAATACATTCTGTCTTTTCACCGCTCCGTGGGTAGCCCTATGCATAGTCCACTAGAAGTGATTAAGGGTCTGCCCAGTTAGAGTTTTGTTATTTCATCAACTATTATTAGCCAAAGGGAACTTTAAGATCAAGATAGGGGGCTTTAGCCGAAACTGGTCTGTAAACTGGTAGTTCTTGTTCGCAAGCAAGCGGGCGGGCTTTGAGTTGGATGTTCGAGCAAGCGTAGCCTTCAGTGCTCTACGATCTTCGTTCTATTCTACGGCTACTTGAAATCGTTAGGTTAGTCTCGGGTATCTTGTTAACGTTACTGCGCTTTAACGACACCGTAGTGGCGGTTTTAAAGATAGGATAGCGAGGCATGGAAGCTATCTGCTATGCTATTAGAGGATTTATAAAAACGTCCACCCTGTTGGCTTTAGTTTTAGCTTGTATATGTTCGAAATGAATAAGAAAAAAAGGATATTTCAAAAATCATTCAAATAAAATTGATGCACAAAACAGGGAAAGAGAATGAACTAGAACAAAGCTGATTTTTTTCATTCCAGCACTACAAGCATTTTGTTACATGGGAGTACAATAGGAAGCTTACACACACATAGACCAGCCACACAACTAAACACAACATTACAACATAGTTAACAAACAACATAAAAAAAAGTAAAAAGCAAAAACAACGGACTCTTAGTTGTTTCCGCCTTGTTCCCCGCGGATGCTGGAGGCCGCCCCGACAATCAGAAATTCCCGTTCTAGGATGAGGGCCCTCTTTCGGTTTTCGAGGGCTTGGATTTTATTCTGTATAGCCAGCATACGATCTCGTATGAGACTGGGATCGATCGCCGGCATGTGTTCCCAGAAGAGAGCCAGAGTTTGCTGCTCTTCGCGCTTAGCATTTTCCACATTTTCAATTGCTTGATTCATTTGATAAAGTCTTTCAGCGGTAGCTGGATCCATATCTCCCTTTGCTTTGCAAAATAGAGAAAGCAGCTTCTATTTATAGACGTTGGAAGCCCTTTTCTCTTTATTATTTATTATATAATTTGATTTGTAACCCTATTCTTATTAGTAAGATAGGTTGTCTTGGTGGAGTAACATGGTTCAGGCTTTTCATGAATATGGAACCCCATCCACTTTAGTGCGCTGAATAATTGTCCTTTCCCCGTACGGATTTGAGTACGACCAAAAAAGGGAAAAAAATAGTGGGTATCGCCACGCGTCTTAATCCTGATCACTCCCTCAAGAATAGGAGGCAATAATAGAGCGAATCCGTCAGAGAGTACTCCAAAGCACGCTCAGTCAATCGTCAATCTCCAGCCCCTGACCCCAAACCATGTGATCCGTCCCTACCCCACTGGCTTCGTCGTCCTCTGCCTACTCCTCTGTAACTGGCTTATACGTGTCTTTTTTTTACTTGCTTATTTGTACCCAGCTACATCATGGACTCCCCTCGGCCAATCCTCACTCGTCCGTCCTTGCCTACGTGAGACCGAAGCTAGCTCTCTTGATTGATCCGCTTGCTTTTTCCCCGGAAAAAACGAATCAAGCCCCTTTCCAGCTCGCTCTGTCAGTCCACTAACACCAACTAAGTCAGTACAGCAAACACACTAGCAATAGCAGTAACCAGTACAATGAGTCCCCTGATCTACGACCGGCCTTCTTAGCCATTGGTGCGTTAAGGCTGAATGGGTAGTCTAAAAAGACAATTGGCTTCTCCTCAAAGGAAGCTCACATACAATCCGATTTTGCATGCTCAAATATACTCTACTATAAGCCATAAGATTGGTTTAAGGGGGGAGAGCCCCCCCTGAATAAGTAAGGCCCCTTTAGCCGGTCGTGACCAAGAAACCACCGGTTTCGCTTGGTGGGCCGGGAATGCCCGACAACTCAATTTATCCGGTAAACTATTGGGGGCTCATGTAGCCCATGCCGGTCTTACTCGTCCCGGAGAACGAGAACCTCTCATAGCATGGGTGAACATAATACTGATGCAATAGGGTAGAGACACATGACAACATATAAACATAAAGAAGAATGTAAGAGATAAAGCCAATTGGGAAACTCACACAGATCAATAAATATCGCAATGGAAAATCAATCATGGTTTTAATTATTATATGAGATAGTAGATAAAGTCGAAATATTTAATCTAACTAAGGAGTTCGACGATCTTTCTTTGGAGAACAATACGGATTGTGATTCGTCTTCATCTTCTTCAACGAGTCTAGTGCAATCATCCAATTCCAAATAGTTGTATCGTGATCACTTTCATCGTTGCTTACAGAGTTGTACACAGTCTCATTGGTGCCAGTCTATTAGTGAGAAAGTACGAGCTCCCTCGTTCTGTTATAGATTATG
>NW_027255586.1:0-21155 GCF_003086295.3 Arachis hypogaea
AAGGGACCGACATGAGGAAGTCGGCCTCCCACGAACAAGTTATAAAAAGTAATTCCTGAAAGAGACCTGACAAAGGTCCAAGAAAGAGGATTACTAGAAATAACTCATAAGGGATCGACATGATGAAATCGGTCTCCCACGAACAAGTTATAAAAAGTAATCCCTGAAAGAGACCTGACAAAGGTCCAAGAAAGAGGATTACTAGAAATAACTCAAAAGGGACTGACATGATGAAGTCGGCCTCCCACGAATAAGTTATAAAAAGTAATCCCTGAAAGAGACCTGACAAAGGTCCAAAAAAGAGGATTACTAGAAATAACTCATAAAGGACCGACATGATGAAGTCGGCCCCCCACAAAAACAAGTTATAAAAAGGTAACCCTAAAAGAAACCTGATAAGGGTCCAAAAAGGGGATTACTAGAAATAACTTGGTATCCGAAGTAAGGAAGTCTACATACAAGTCGGACCCAAACACCCACAACCTCAAAAACAATCAAGCCACAAGTATGAAAATACAAGGGCAATAAGGTTCCAACACTCTCAAAAACCTAAAGAGGTACCAGACAGATACTGACAAACGTGTCATAAAAAGCACAAGTTATAATAATAACAAACTCAAGAGGCCACCAAAATCAGCCCCAAGAGCTTGAAAACTACTTTGTTTTTCAAAATAAAGTTGCTAAACAAGCAACTGAGAAAGTAGCAGAAAGTCAGAACTACCATTTACAAAAATATAAAGAGTTCAAAAGCCCACAAGCCGGGCTATCTATACAAACACCCAAAATGATCATCAAGACTGCTCAGCAGCATCAACACGAGGTGAAGGAGGACGTGTCTGAAAGGGTACTGCATCAAATGTTCCATCATCTCAGTTCAGAATCTGAACATCGGGATCAAACTCTGGTTGAGCGACTTCCGCCGAAGTAGAGGAGGGCGGCATATTAGAGGTTTTTGCAGAAGAAACAACAGGAGGGCCGACATCATCATCATCATCAGGATCATCAGGAATAATCTTACCATCCCTAACAATGTTGTCCAGGCTAAAAAGGGAAAGATCAAGCTCCGGCGCAAGAACTCAAACTTTCTCCTTCAGATTCTCATAAGCAGCATTAACATTGCCTACAAGGTGACCTTGGAGTTCGGTATAATCAGCCCGGACAGATTCCAAGCTATTCCTGAGATCCATCATCTCTCTATAGGTGGTAACATAGCTATCCTTATGTTTCAACGCTGTGTCCTCAGCTAATTTCACAGAGGCCGCCAAACCAATAGCCCGAGTCTTCTCCCCCTCCAACTCCTTCTCCAAGTTGGTCACCTTCACCTCAAGCTCCTCTTTTAAACCTTTAATCCGGTCAAACTCTGACTTGGCCTACTCCATAAAGACATTTGTAGCATGGATAGGAAGATCTTGGGCGGTCCGGTATAAAGCTGCTCCCATGTGTGCCAGTTTAATGCCACTCCGAGTGATAAAATCCAAATGATGAAGAATGGATGCATCATCAGTAAGCATGACACCATAAGGAGCAATCTGTTGATCAACAAACCCGACAGCATCAAAGTCAGGAGCATCCAGATTAAAAGGCTCGACAGTCCGGGGTCTTTTAGGAGGAGGAACAGCAGTAGGAGAAGAAATAGCAGCGGAGGTCCGGGGAGGATTAACTAAATGGACCTGAGGTGTTGGGATCACCCTTTGCGGCCCAATAGAATTCGAGATCGGTCTCTTAAAAGGAACTTGAGAAGATCCCTCCCCTGCAGCCTTGGCCGAGATATTCTGTGCAGCAGTAGCTTTCCTCGCCTTTTTAAAAGTTTTCATGGAATCATTGGTCTTGGCCATCTCTAAAAAAACAAATCAAAACAAGTTACAAAACTAGAGGAAAAGAAGTAAAAACAGAACATAACAAAAGAAGTCGGCCTCTACCCAGTTCGGCTCGGACAAGAGAAGGGTCCCCCAAGAATCTCTTTGTGTCAAGATGAGGAGGTTTCCCCCCAAATATCCTCCAACACAGTTACAAAGGCCTGCTCGACCTCATCAAGCATCTCCCATGAATACCGAGACACTACAACATTTTTCTGCCAACACAAAGGGAAGGCAGGTTCACCATTCGCTTCTAGGAAAAAGGTCGAGCTCCCTCAACAGCTCGAACCTTGAAAAAGTAGTTCTTAAAATCCCTAAAGGACTCATCATACATGGAAAAGACTTTGTGCCCTTGGGCAAACCTGAAAGAAACCCAAGAAGCTTTCTTTTTGGTAGTCCCAGGCTTGGTCAGAACAAAAAGGTATAGAAAGAGAGTTTGAAAAGGAGTAACATCTAATTCTTGCCAGAGCAACTGGAAGATCTTGATAAAACCCCAAGAGTTTGGATGGAGCTGGGATGGAGCAACGTAACACAACCACAACAAGTCAGTTTCAAAGGAAGTAAAAGGGAAAGTGATGTTCAGCTGGCTAAAAGAATAGTCATAGGCATAAAAGAAGGGACGCTCCCCCTGAACCGAGGTCGGAAAACAAACCCTCTCATCAGAATCATGCACTACAAGCTCATAATCTTTCTCCTGAGCACAATTACTACAAATCCTATGACGTTTTCTCAACTCTGCACAGAACTC
This sequence comes from Arachis hypogaea, assembly GCF_003086295.3. Classification (NCBI taxonomy): domain Eukaryota; kingdom Viridiplantae; phylum Streptophyta; class Magnoliopsida; order Fabales; family Fabaceae; genus Arachis; species Arachis hypogaea. The sequence goes on from NW_027255586.1 coordinate 2,605, forward strand.
AGCATCTACCACAGAGACACACATCAACACGAGGGAGTCCAGCCAGTCGGACATACCCTCAGGAATCTGGGAAGACGTCTTGACAATATTTTTGCGAGAAAGAAAAAGAAAAAGAAAAAGAAAATGGATTAATAACCAAAACATCTCAGACAAACATGACTTCAAGCATACAAAAAGTAAAAGTAAGACCCCAAGACGCACATCGAGGTCCAGGGGCATCCTTTGGAGGCAATGACAGAGTAAAGGCTCAAAAAAATCTACAAGGCTAACATCCCAATAAAACCCTTATCAAAGAAAATAATCCTCTTCCAACAAGCAACGTCTTGAGAAGAAAAAGACAAAAATCAAAGGAAACTCATCAAAAATTATCGTCTCTATCAAAGAAAACTATCGACAGGACGAAAGTCATCAAAGGAGCAACCTTTTTCAAAATAGCAGTTCAGAAAGCAGCGGCAGCATGCGAAGCCTTAAAAGCGCCAAACTACCAGGAAATCCATCCAAAAGCATACAAAGATCAAAAGAAAATCAGAAAACATGCATCACAGTGACAACCAAGCATGGTAATATGAAAAGGTTCAAGCTTTCCAACATAAACTCAGGCAAAATCAAAACTTCACCAAAGAATTGAATGCAAAGTGGCAAAATAAACAAAGAAAGAAGAACCAAACCTGGAAAAAAGAGAAAGCTTCGACAGAAAGAAAGAAACCAAAATCGCCTTTCAGAAGCAAAGAAAACGCCAATGATCACCAAACAAACGTCACAGGGAGAAAAATGTGAAAATGCAAATATTCATGAGAAAACAGAAAGTGAGAAAGAAAAGGGGAAGTTACAAAAAGAACAAAGAAATGGAGCATTAAAAAGAATTAATGAGGTTATTAAACCTTCGCACATTCCCAAAGCAAGGGGACGCGCATTTTCAAAAGAGTAAAATTCAAAAGGAAACGTTCCGCATTCAAAGGAGAACTCTACAAAGAAGAAGTCGACAAAATGCTCGAGTTCGGCTTCACCATAAAAGGATCGAAGTCCTAAAACTGAAGACTTGACCTCAAAACAGAAGACCGAGCTCGAACAGGGGCACTGTTCATACCCTGGGTCGAGCTGTCTGACCCAGGATGTTCTACTGATAAGTCGACCAACCTCTTTAGGTCAGGACAATCCAACCTCTTCTCAGAGAGCTCGGTCAAATCACTAGGAAAGCCCAAAAAGGGCCCAAATGGAGGACCGCGCCCCAAAACCTAAGGCAGCCCAAGCCTACAGAGAGAAGGGCGGTTCCCTTGAAGATAAGATGACCTCACTTGAAAGATAAAAGATAAGATAAGATAACTAACTTATCTTATCTAAAAAGGTCGCTCTACACCATCATAAATACACTGGAGCATCCAGGTATAACTCATACTCTGATTCTACTAAAAAACCTGCTTAATACCCTTGCTAACTTAAGCATCGGAGTTCCTTGCAGGTACCACCACCCTCCGGTGACGAAGGATCATCACCACCATCAAGCCTAGCAACTCGGACACATCAGCTCCGACCCGTACAGGAGATCTCGTCCGAGATCGACCTACAGTTTCAGGTAACCCTTGGAACACCAATTCTATGTGTCGATTCGGTAGGGAGGCCAGCTTTAGGATAATGTTGTCCCTTTTCTTTAATTTATATAGTTTATAGCATTCTTTCATTTCAACCCCGAACTTACACTCTGAATTTCTTCCTTCACTCCTCAATAGGTGAAAAATATATATATATTTTTGCCTATGCTGGAAGGTGGACTAGTGATCTTCCAGAACAAACTATGTCCAGATAGTTTAAGATATGCAACAAAATTAGAGGACAGGTATTGTAGTGAATGAATCATAGTTAGGGTCTAAGGATATTTTTCTATATAATCAATAAAAAATATACAATCAATATTTCACAAATTTGTTAGAAAAAGGAATGAGTTCTTTAGGATCAACTTACCAATCTAGTTGCACTTAAATCTGAATGTGTCAAGGCCATTTTATAGTAAGCATATGGAGTGTATCTGGTTTAGGAGTCTTAACCATGTTAGTCACCATAGTAAAACATATCTCTATGTACCACAATATTAAAATCCAACTAGAAGAGAAAAAATTCTAGATAACATTACCCGTTGTTAGATAATTCTTTTGTTTCATAACTTTCTTCACTCAACTCAACTGGTGAATGGCTTGTATGAGACAATTCTATTGGATTATGAGGATCAAGACCATCTATTGTTGCATCTTCATCATCATCTGACGAGAACTCATGATCAGATGGTTCGGACCCAGACAGCACCACCACATCAGGTGATGAAGGATCACCATTCCTACTATACTTTATATGAAATACTTTACACATGTTGTCAAGTGTTTCTTGGTCTATTCGGTCAGCCACATAAAAGTTAAGATCGGGAAGAACTTAAATTGGTTGGTTCATGTGATTCCAGAGTGAAATGAAAAAGATTTAAAAACCCACATACCTAAATTGCACAGTTGTCCCTCTATCGACAAAATAGAAAACTCTAAGTAGCTCAAATGAGCCATCAGTTATAAGCAACTATTCATTTTTTCGTTTTAACTCCAAAACCAGACAATTATCCAACTTATCAATCACAAAGAACGTCGACCCTAATTCTTTTCCATAAGTTGCTATAAAACTCGGTGGAAGAGCTCTTTCACCCTATATTCGATGTTACATCTAAAATTAATTCATGTCTAACACAGCCTATTTAAAATACATCATATAATATTACATATATTTGGTTACCTGCCCATTGTATAGTTGAAACCTTAAAATCCTTTCTTTCCCTTTGATCCAGTGTTGTTGAGTTGTGACAAACCTCCTGATAGCACAAAATAGTATCGTTGTAGGTTAGAGTCACCATCATAGTTATTTTAAAATCTGGTAAAGAGAAGACACATTTTTTACATTATTTTAAAATCAAATTTACATTTAAGTCTTACTTACTAAGTGATTGAATTAAAAATTTAAAATTCAAAAACTAATAGTGTGAAATTATTTTAATAATAAAAAGAATAGTCTCCTTGAACCTTTTGTTTTTGTCTAATTTTAGCAGTGGGGTATTTTTAAAAACACGACAAGAGATATCAAGACAATCAGCAATAGGAATTTGCTCACGCTATGTAAATAGCTCAAATTTAGGCCAATTTGAATTACATGTTAGAGTAAGGAATAAATCTGGATAACCAAAATGTTTACAAATTGCCATAGCATCATGACAATAGTTAAACATATCACGTTTACCATCAGTGAAGGAAGGAGGAAAAATAACTCGTGTCCCAATTGAAGAAGCTTTGTTATCATCACCACGACGCATAGCCTCTTCTATTCCTTGAAGAACCTCTCCTCTAATTATACTTTGCTTCTTTCTGATTTCATACAACCTTTGTGACTCAATCATTGTGAAACAATTGACAACAAATTTTTGAAATAATTGTCTACACTTATGAATAATTCCATCTTCTTGCTTCCTAATTTGTAAACAAAAATAGATGAACTCCCTTAGAGAAACTCTTGTTTTTTTTTTCGGGAACATATGTATGTTGTACACCTCGATAAGGAATATTCAACTGGTAACCATCCTTACCATATGGAAACAATAATGGATACTGTAACGGCCAATACAAAGCATGAGTTTCATAAATACATTGCAATTGACCAGCAGTAGATCGAACAATAATATCACGACCATGATCTGAGGAATCGAAATCTCCAACAGTCAAAGCAGTAACTTCATCACAAGAGAGAGCACTGTAAGTTCTTTAATCAATTGTCCTTTGGGAATACAACTTCAAAGAGAAAACCTTAGAAGGATGATATTGATAGAATTCTCTAACTCTTCGAAATGATTGTGCTATAACATTATGGGTATCGATCATTTGCAATAACTCAATGATCAATTCTTTATCTATTTCAGATGTTTGCCTAAAACAAATATAAGTTTACCATAAAAATTAAGGTTACGAGAACCGAACTGGTTATTAAACTGGTCGAATAACTGGTTCAATAGTTCAATGGTTCAATCAGGGTCGAATCGTGGTTGAACCGGTTTAATTAAAAGGCCAAGAATTTCGTTTCAGAAGAGTGATCTTAGCAATAGACAGTCTTAGTGTATGCAAATTGCCTCTCAAATGTTGATACAGAACATCATCAATGAAACAATTCTTAAGAGTTAAGACACAGAATGCAGAAAAAAATGTTCTTCTTCTTTCCAAGCTTACATAGCTCAACGTAGGGATGCCCTTGGGTACTGCTACTAATTAGAAGCTCGAATTATGAGAGGTAGATCTCAGATCTAACCCCCATGATAATCCTGGATCTCAGATCGGGGGAGTTATAAACTTGCTGGCTACTGCTACTAATTAGAAGCTCAAATTAGGAGCTAGAGACGCCGACGCAGGTACCCAACAATGGTGGAGAATGAGGGCACGAAGCAGAGCAGAGATGCAATCTACAACACAGAGATGGAAACACGAAGCAAAGCAAAGAAAAGAGCTAGAGAGTCAGAGATCCATAGTTGAAAGCGTGAACCAGAGTAAAGGAAGGAGAAGTAGGCAAACAGCAGAGAAAGTGGTGAATGGTGGATGACAGAGGCATGGAGAGAGAGTTGAAAGAAGGAAACAATGCAGAGAGTGAGAGTTGAGTGAGTGGCTTCGTTGGGATAGGTTAGGTTAGTGGGTGAGTTAGGTTTCGGGCTCAAAACGACGCATTTTAGGGCAAGTTGAAAAATCGGAGCTTAAATAAACCTGACCGGTTCATCCGGTTTGTCAGTTAACTACCGGTTTTTTTGCCGATTTTTTGCAAGACAATTCTGGGGATCAACTAAACTGGCCAAATGACCAATTTTTGGTTAACCCGATCGAAGCGACTGGTCCGGTCTAGTTTTCAGAACCTTGATAAAAATATATTTAAGAACCACATAGAATACAAGTATCATATTTTTTGATACGTCATTATTAGTTAACAATGATTAATAAGACATTATAAGAGAAAAAAATATCGTAAAACTCTATAATGCCAATTATAAATCTATTATTCATACAACAAACATTAACATCATTAAAAAATATCATAAAAAATACAATAGCAAAATTTCAAACACACATGCCCAAAATTCCCTACCTATGCATTATCTCATGCTGAATGTCATATATATTTATAACTGCGCAAATTTAGGTTTCTAACTAGAATTTGAGAACAAACTTCCAATCCGATGATAATTTTGACCAGTTATTATAAATTATGATGGACCACTTTCATCATTGATTGAATCTAATACCTTACCACCAAGAGACGTGAAAGCAAACATACTATTATAAGATCGAATGATTTTTTGGAAGTACAAACTCTTGCTATCATGTCCATTAATCAAATTATATAACAGATTTGGAGGTTTTCGGAAATAAGGTAACTGAATTTTTTCTTTAGAGCAACAAATAGTAAAAATAGGATGATTAACTCTAGAGTCACTTTCAACATGTTCTAATAACCAGAAACACGTCCCACAGATTGACACTCAGTTAAGATCACCAATATTAAGACAACCTGGTAAAGAAAAAGAAAAATATATATACATAATTTGGATGTTTATTTGATTTGGATTGAATTTAATATAATTTTTCCTGATAAGAAGAATTTGTAAAAAAATATTGTGAGCATGGTGCCTATTATAAATTGAAATTTTACTAACACGCTTAATCCTGTTTAAGTTAGTCATTTTCTTGGTGGTTTACATTACTGATATCTATGTCATAGTACCATATGTCACTTAATTCCTATGGTTGTTTTTTTATTTGTGTTCGATTGCAGGTCGTGGAAGTGACGGACCTGACTGAGCTAGAAACTAATGAGACGGAACTTAGTCATACTGTAGAATTGAATTTAGTGTACCATTCAATGAATTCAAGTATGCTTGGAGTTGTTGCAGTTAGATATAAGTGATTAAGTTATAACAAGGTTGAGTGACATTTAGATTTGTAAAACAAATACTAAATTGTATTTTTCTTTAGCCATTTAAACTAAGTCAGATGTTTATTTTACTATGATTGCAGATGGTTCTTTCCATTCTAAAGTAGATGCTTATTTTGGGTATATTATTTGTCTTTTACTTGATTTCAATTGCACATGCCCTGCAAGTGTTTTTATTATGCCGGTTGAATTAGATTTAGTTTAATTTGATTGAATTCAAGATGGGTTCTAGTTATGCCATTTAAACATGATGCACGAGTTGTATTTTTTGTCAATTGCGTAGTTATTTTTTATCAACTAATGTGGATGTTCATTTTACTGTGTATACGAATTGTTCCTTTCTTTTTAGAGTGGATATTTATTTTGGGTATACCGTTTGTCCTTTACTTAATTTTCTAGTGTTTGCATATGCATGCTCTACGTGTTTCTTTTATTTTTGGGTTTGGGAATTATATATTAAAATATGATTCGTGTAAACATTGATATTAACTTGAAAAACAAATAGAGTCTTAATTTGAAATTAAAAGAATTTTTTTATTACATAACATTTACATGAGATATATAATTTATAGTTTAGAGAAATACTAGAAAGCTAATAGTTAGTCATCAATATTTAAAAGTGTGTTAACATAAGAAGAATCTTCAAGAAATGCTGCATCATGATGACAGTGTTAAGCTCTTCAAGGCTAAGTTAAGGAAGCTTATCAGGAGCTCTCTATTTGTAATATTTCTCCAACATTTTGACTGCTAGAGATTGTACCTGTGATCCTTCTGTCTCTTCCTTGCTCTTCAATTTTGTAACTCGTGTGATAGTCGATGTGCACTGAAAAGCAGGAACACAGAGTGAAACTCAATTCCAACACACAAAATAAAATAAACATATGCATACATAGTAAATGAACATTCGCTTTAGTTGATAATAAACATCTAACAAATTAACCAAAATTTCATCCGTGCACCATGTTTACATAGCCTAACTCAAACCTAACTTCAATTCAAGAAAACATAAATTAAGTCTAATCCAATTTTTCTCCATTACTCCGAAACCACTTAGTGGAGCATGTAAAACCCGGTTAATTAACGGCTAATTAACCATAAATGAGAATTTATTCTAGAAAGCCCAAAATGTGATTTTTGTGGCTAAAAGTGATAGAGGAGATTGAGACGAGAATTTCGGTACCAATTTTATAGAAATCGGACCAAGATTGGACCGAACGGGTCAAACCGGGCCAATTGGACCCAAAGTGGGCCCTTGGCCCAACATAACTTAACCAAAACCCTAGTTTTCAGCACTCTCTCTCCTCATTTGTTACACACACAAGCTGAAATTAGAGAGAAAGGGAGGAAGAACACTCTCTCAAGTTCTCTCCCTTGGTTGATCTTCAAACCACCATAACTTTTGATCTAGAGCTCCGATTGCCGCTCCGTTTGCGGCCACGCGTTCACCGCGGAGAGCTCTACAAAACCCATACAATCAATCTTGAGGTAAGCCACAAGTTTCTGTTCGAAATTCCAGCCCTTATTTTCGAGTTTCATGGGTGAAATGTTGAGATTTTGGGTTCTTTGATGTTATAGGACCCAACTCTCTTGAAGGAGAAGGTTAATCTTGTCTCCTTGGACCTTGGGTGTGGTAAGATTCTCAACCCTAGTGTGATTTGTGATTTTATGATGTTTGGGTTTTGAGATGTTGTGTATGGGTATGATGGTTGTGGCTTAGGTTGTGTGTGTGTGGATTTTGGAGCTTGATTGGTGATTTTGAAAAGCTTGGAAAGGATTTGGTGGTGAAAAATCTGTTCTTGGAGGTGTTGAGGCCTTGAGAGCTTGTGGATAAGTGATTTGGAAGTGCTCCGGTGGAGCTTGGGAAAATCGGCTAAGGTATGGTTTCGGTTTCCCGTATCTAATATGTAATGTGATAGGAAATACTTAGGCTAGAGGCCCTAAGATAGGCATTGAATGGTTGATGTTGTTGAATGATTGAGATATATGATGTGGTCATATATGTGATGATAATTAATGATGCCTTGATAGTATGATGTATGAGAAATATGCATGTTGTGATATATGCTTGATGATTGGTTAGGGTTGAATTGTGGGTTGAACCATGTTTATGGTGAGCATGATGTTGATTGTGTATAATAGTGAATTATTGGGATTGGTGTTGTTGGATTTGGCATGAGGAAGAGTATATGATATGTCAATATGTTTGAGTTTGAGCCACTTGGGTGAAGTGGGTTAAAATGATGAGATAGTGATTTTGTAATTTGTGGTAAAGTGTCAATGTGTGAGTTGAGGAGGCTTGATGTTGAAATTGATGTATTTTGATTGATTTCAAAGGAAAGGGATGAGAATGGCATGTTTTGATTGATTTTGAAAAGAGTTGGAAATGGCTTGTTTTTGAAAATGGCACTTTGTGGTTTTTATGAAGAAGATGGTTTTTGGGCATACTTTGGCGGGACATAACTTGGACTACGGATCTCTGTTTTGTACCAAATCTTTTTAGAAATGAAATTGGATCCGGGATGTCCATGCCGTTCGAAGAACGGGTGAAAAACGATTTAAAATGAGAAAGTTTTGTCCGTTGGAAGGTTGGGGTTCAAATTGGTAAATTCTGCAGCTTTTAACTTAGAAAATTTTTAGCAGAATGACCCCTTGCGCGTGGGCGCACTTGGTGCGTGCACGCCGTTCTTCCCGAAAATGCCATCCACGCGTGCGCGTGATGTGCGCGGGCGCGCCGATGGTGCTGCACCCAATGCCCAGCCATTTTCCAGAGAGTTATGCCAGAATTGTGCGAGTGTTGTGCCTGGGGCACGAGAACACCCACGCGTACGCGTGGTTGACGCGTACGCGTCGATTGGCAAATGTTTAATCCACGCGTTAGCGTGCATGACGCTTGCGCGTCGATGAAGTTTTGAGGCCATTCACGCGTGCGCGTGGAGTGCGCGTACGCGTGGACCTGTTTTCATCCCAAAGTTGATTTTTGAGTTTTAAAAGCCAAATCTCATACTTCTAAGCCTCCGATCTCACCACTTATATCTTAAATCATTATGATATACCTAGCTATGAGAGAAGGAGCTAGTGGATGTGGTAACTTGCGAGTGAAGCAAGGGAAAATGAATAATCAATGAGGATCATTGAGGATTAAGTGAGATGTGGAGGATGGTGGTGGAAGTGCTTGTTATGCCATTGGCCAAAGGGCTGTAATTGTTTATGAATTGGCTGGTTTTGGATTGAACCGTGAGCCGGAATAGCTGTGTATGCTATGAATATTGGCTGGTTATGGATTTAACCGTGAGCCAGAATGGCTGATATGAATGTTGATCCATGGATGAGAATTCATGCATGTTTATGCTGAATTATTGATAATTGTGATTTGCACTTCCACTATCGGAGATACGAGTTTTCCTGGGTAGTAGCAGTGGCTAGCCACCACGTGCTCCAGGTTAAGACTCGAAGCTCTTTTGACCCTATGTCATAAGTGTGGCCGGGCACTGTGAAAGACCCGGATGAGCTCGCCCCCGTATATATTCACCAGTGAGGGTGATGGATATAGATCATGATTATGATCAAGTTTATGACGAGTATAACTCGAGTTGGGGATGCATGACAGAGGGACAGTCCAATGGTTAGCTACCAGGACTTGTCGGGTTGGCTCTATAACCGACAGATGATATCATAGCCACTAGGGACAGGCATTCATCATATGCATACTATATGAATTGTTTGAGATTGCCTATTTGACTGCATAATATTTGCTAATTGTCTAAATGCCTTAACTGTTCCTATTTGCATATTCTTCGTTTGATTTAACTGTGTTTGCTACATTATACTCCTACTGGCGGTTGGGAGGTTTGAAGGAATTGGAAAGAGAAGTATTAGTTAGACTGAAGAATCTTTAGTCAGATGCCCTTTATGGTTTAGCTTGTTTATAAGCTTTGATATTATCTGGAGGAAGCTCTAGGATTGCCTTCGGCTTTCCTCCATTATTATGTATTATATATGTGGAAGCTGTTACCATGCTGGGGACCTCTGGTTCTCACCCATGCGGATTTTGTGGTTTTCAGATGCAGGACGTACGGTTTCCCGCTGAGGCATGCTGGAGACTTCTAGATTTGCGAAGATTCCTTGTTCTTGGGGACTATGTTTTGGTTTATATGTTTTGCTTAGATACTTTTATCTCCATTAAATAATACAAACTGTGATGACTCCTCTTATGGGAGATTTTGGAGAATAGATTTTATGTATTTGTGTCCCTTTGGGTTTCCTTTGGGGTTGTCCTTATTTTATCATATGTATATATTGCTATGCTCGGACAGGTTATCTTCGCAGCCGAATCTTGAGTCTTGATATTCCTGTTTTTGACACTCCTTTGTATATACATACATAATCACGCGTTGGTTATCCTTGTTCGTTACGTTATCGATCGGAGTGTTGCGCTTTCGAGTTGCGATGGTTTTTGTTTACCCCTTTTTCTACAAAGGCTCCTAGTTATAATCAATCATTCATACTACTAAATATACTAAACTTTTATTTTAGAGGTCGTAATAACTTACCATCTTTGAATTATGACTTAAGCATAAGACTCTGTATGGTAGGGTGTTACAGAGCATGTACATGTAGAATTCAGCAAATCAAGCAAAAGATCAATATTATAAGTAAAATAAACATTCATTTTTCGAATAAATGAACCATCTGCATCATAATAAAATGAACATCCACTTTAGTTAATAATAAACACCTAACAAATTAAGAACTTTTATTCAATTATTCCATTCTTAATTAAAATCCAATGCCACCACCAACAGTACAATCAGACAACATATATGCTACTACATAAGGTCTTCTTTTGTTATTATATGCATGATATGTTGCTAGTAATTAAAAAGAAGCTAAGTCATAGTTGGATGCATGCTAAAAGAAATGCAGAATACCACTTATATATTATGCTGCTTATTTTTGGTAAAAGTCTCTTCCCTCCATGATATGCCGCTTATTTTTGGCAAAAGTTTGACATAAAAATCAAAGCAAACTTGCAGCTATTCTACAAAAAATGGCATATATTAAACAAATTATAGAAAAGATGGCCTACTATTAATTGACTTATTCCAATGACCAGATCAACTTTTAGTTTGTTTTTGAATGAAACTATATTTTATTTGTCTATTTCTTATATTACTTAGTTAGCAATTTATCTTTGTGATAAAAAAAACTTCAAACCCTTTTTAATCTTCAGAAACAACTTTCAACAACATTTTGGTGTGCAACATTTTTCAGCATGGAAAATAATTAAACCCTTCAGAATTCATAGAAATAATTTCGCACAAAATGGCATATCATTAGAGTCAAAGAGAAAGAATCAACTAGCATTATCAATGTCCCAAATCCTGGCAGTTTTGTCAAATGAAGTTGTTGCTAAACGAGGCATACTTGGACTAAAACGAACATCGGTGCTCATAGATGAATGCTCTTCAAGAACAGCCTTCTGCTTCAAGGTATCCGTGTGCCATAAAACAGCCTGCACAGAAAAATAATTGGGTGGAAAGCGGGGGGGAGTGAACTGGCTGCGACCGGCGACGTAGGAAGCGCGCGCTGGAGGGTGAGCAGCAGGGGTCTGGACGGCGCTGATGGAAGTGCGGGGTCACTCGCCGCCGCTGCGGTGGAATGGTGAAGAGAGGTCTTAAGGATTGGGTAGGGAGGGTTGCCGTCAGAAATGGATTGGGGAAAATTGAATTAGGAATTAGATTATTCTAATTAAAATAAAACTGAATGGGGTTTTTGAAATTAGGGTAAAAGGTGAGTTAATTTTTATTTTTTTATTGATATTGGGTTTAATAAAAAGCCCATTGTACACGTTGTATAGATATTGTAAGACCCAAAACCTTTTGAAAAAGGGCCATCATGAGCTAATTTCAAATTCAGTATTTCTATAACTTTAATGTCAGAAATCATCTTATTAAAGATAATTAGAGCAAGTTTTGATTTACTGAATTTGAAACAAGTTATAGTTATTATCCAATTTTATAATTATTAGATTATTTTCTATATTCAAATCATAAAGTTGGTAATTGTGAAATAATGAGGATTTCTATATGATTTGGATTAAATAGTTAATATTTTAAATATTAATACTGCTATTTTGGAAAATAGAGAAATTAATTATATTATTTCTAATTTTTAGATTTGGGCATTTTATTGAAAATAATTTGTAAAATTGATGAACAAATAGTACTTTCTATATATAATTAGTGTTGGATTTAATTGAGTTCCAATTACTATATTATTCCCAATTTTAGCTAAAATTATCATAATGCCCCTAACCTAATTTTTGAAAATGAAACCCTAACCCTGAAACCCTAACCCATGACCCGGTTACCTTCTCTCCCAACCCAGTGGCAGCAACACAAATGCTCCCCCCTTTTCCTCAAACCTATACACAGCAACAGTAGCAAACGGAGAAGGAGTGGGGAAGAGAGGAGGGGCAATGGTGGCTGGCCTCACTACCGCCGCCGCCCAGCTCCCTAATTATGCAGCAGCAGCCGCTGCCCTACTCTAAGAACACACACACACAACTATCTGAGGAAGAAAGAAAGAAAACAGACATGGAAATCAGAAAGGAAGAGGGGAAGAAGGGGCGTCGCCGCCGCGCCTCCGTCGCCTCGTCCAGCTACCGCCTTGCCGCCACCATGGCACACCGAATGAAGAGAGAATAGAGCGTGCCGTCGCGCCACTGTCCAACCTGCCGCGCCTCGCCGCCCTTGCCGTTGCGGAGGAGAGAACACAGAGGAGAGAGACTGCGCGACTGTGAGAGAAAGAGATCGGCAGAGGGAAGGTTCTGTTCATGTGGCCGAGCCTCCCTGCCTCAGATCACCATCCAGCCATCGCACCACCGCGCCACTGTCATCCTTGAGATTATGGGAGTTTTATTGTCGCGGCATGTTGGTTCCAGTCGCTGTCGCTCGGAGTCTGGTTGCCGTAGCCGCTGGAGGTGGCTGCCGGGCCTACTGCCAAACTGTTTTAGAGGCCGTTGCTATTTTGTTTTCGTATTGCAGTAAGTATTTTATGTTTTGAAAAGCCTCGCGTTAGTATTCGGTTGTGTTTGGTTAATGAATATAAGTTTTGGTAACACGGGGTCGAGTCCTTATTAGTGTATGTTGCGATTAGTGTTGCTATGGATATTGCAAAAGTGGCTAGAGCTGAGGTTTTGGTTGCCGTCAGTTCTGATTGAGGCGGAAAGGACTCTGTGAGACGTTTGGGTTATGGATTTGTATTTTGAGGTAGGGGCGCTTTCCAAAAACTATATTTTATATTGGAATTATTACATATGGATACTAATGTGAGACAATGTATTTGGTGATTATATAAGCCTTATGTGATGTTGATTGTCCTGGATGAATGTAATTATATGTTTGAATGGATTATTATTTGATTTTGATGAATGGATTGTTGTGCGGTTTTGTGAAACGGAATGCTTTTCAAGTTGCTTCCCTTAAAGAGTTGAGATCGAGTTTAATTCGTTGAGAATTGATTTAAGTTGAATGGATTTTCTTAAGAAGGTGAAAAATAGAATACACTCTTGAATTCAGCTTGGCTTGCTTTAAATGATCTGGTTTTTGATAAACGGTTGTTACTAAACCATTTTCTTGAAACTTTAGAAATGAGTTTATTGGCTGATAATGACTTGATTTTTGAAACGGTTTTCTTGAAATATGGTATTGAGATTTACTGTTGGATTTTGGCTTGCCTTTGAACTGATTTTGGATTTTGGGCTGTTGAAAAGGATTGTGGAATGGTTTTGTTTGGGACCCGAACCGGGTGGCAACGTCCAAGTTTTAGGGGAGATGCTGTCAAAATTTCTATCAAAATTCGAGTCTTTATTGAAGTGTTGCTTGGAAAAAATGATGAGTTAAAGACTTCTACTATTTTATTTGAATTATCAAGAAAAGGATTATTTCTTGCTTTTGGAAATGAATTATTAACGAGGAAATTGTGATTTAGTCTTGCTTCTTAAGAAAGGCATTGTATCTCTTTCAAGAGAAAGTTATTTAGATGAAACTTATGTTTTAAAGCTGTTTTAAATGTGAAAAGGGCAATGCCTTTGAATTTGACTTGAGGGTTTCAATTAGAGGAGTTTCAATGACTTTGAAAGAACCTGAATGTCTATTGACAAGTTTCATTTTGAAATGTTTTGAGAAAGGTTTTAAGTACTCTTTAAATTCTGAATTCTTGCAAGACTAAAACAATTTTGAACTGTTGAAACGTTCTAGAATTTATCATGGGGTTGAAGTTGGTTTTTTCCTAAGCAAAAGAAACGGCTTTGAAAGAAGTAAATGATTACGTGACTCGATTTGGCTTAGATCCTATTCTATTACTCAAATCGGAAAGCCAAGGTTTTTATGATTTTAAGTGAATTTGGCGAAATGAGTTATGTTATTCTCCCCTAAAGACTTGGGACTCTGCCGAGAAACTTTGTTATAAAATCCTACTGTTGGATGGATGATTTTGAATGTTTCAAAATGAGTCTTTAACTTTCCATGGTTATGGAAGTTTTGGAAAGAGGATGCCGAGAGTGGCATTGTTTTTAAAAAGGGAACTCACTTTGAGTAAATTTGGCTTATGAGCCTGAGATGATTTGAAAAATGAGATCTTCAAAGCCAAAGCTGAAAAGAGTTGAAATTTGATTTCAAAGTGAAATGATTTGAGAAAAAGTGATTTATGGCTTAAATGCCAATTTTATGAATTTGATGATGCTGAATGGTGGAAGTATTATTTTATTGTGAGCCGGAATGGCTGTGTATGATTATGAATATTAGGTGGTTCTGGATTGAACCGTGAGCCGGATGGCTGAGATGGATGTTAATCCATGACTGAGAATGAAAGCATTTATGCTGAGATATTGATAAGTTGTGATGTTGCACTTCTACTATCGGAGATGCGAGTTTTCCTGGGAGAAAGCAATGGCTAGCCACCACGTGCTCCAGGTGGAGACTCGAAGCTCTTTTGACCCTATGTCGTCAGGGTGGCCGGGCATTGTGAAATTCCCGGATGAGCTCACCCCCGTGAATATTCACCAGTGAAGGTGATGGATATGGATCATGATTATGATCACGATTATGTTGAGTATAACTCAAGTTGGGGAGACACGACAGAGGGACAGTCCAATGGTTAGCTACCAGGACTTGTCGGGTTGGCTATATAACTGACAGATGATATCATCAGCCACTAGGAACAGGCATGCATCATATGCATCTATGTGACATTGTTTGGGTCTGCATATTGTACTTGGTTTGCCTTTGTGACTATTTGAGATTAACTGCTACTTGTTCTACTTGCTGTAACTGTTTGTTTGTACTTGAACTTCCTATCTGTGTTTGCATCTAGGACTCTGTTGGTTTGTGGTGATTGGTTGTTGGATTGGCTTGTTTGGGCCTAGGGACGTGGTTAAATTGAGATGGACCAATGGTTGGTTTTGGTTTTGTGTTTCTGGTTTGAAAAAGTATGAAAGGCTGTTTTGGTTCAGTATAGATAAATCTTTTGAAAGGCTTTTAAATCTTGTTTTAAAGAAAAGTTTCCTCTTTCAGAAAAGATTTCAGATTTCTCTTTTATTGTAAACCGTTGTTTTTAAAAAGGGACATAAGACGCTTATCAATCACTGGTACAGTTTATCTTCACGTATCCTATTACAGTAGTTCCCAAAAATCCTCTACTGAGAACCCTTTCGAGGATGATGTTCTCACCCCCTACATTTTTTCCCTTTCAGGATATGGCGCAGAAGTCATGGAGAGTTTACTTAGTTATTGTTGTGATGCTCTGTATTGCTTTAGATTATTATTTATTGTACCCTTGCCTTTATCTTGATATATTCTGTAAGAGGGATAGGAATTGTATTGGATAATGCTTGTAATATATATATATATATATATATATATATATATATATATATATATATATATGGATGCATTCCTTGTGGGTTTTTGTAAGTTGTATGATATCTATAGATGTACGTTATCAAACGAAAGTAATTTTGGGAGCGGTATTGCGGTTTAAAGTTTTAAACAGTTTCATATTTTAGTATTAAATAGTATAAGTGTCGTCGTAATGTCCGAGCTATCAGAGTTACGCAGCCGGAAGCGTGAGCTTTGATAGTTAGGGTGTTACAGATATCTCATTGGCTCCCTAGTGGATTCATCATTTTAATCACTTCTAGTAATTGTTTATGTTCGAAACAACTAACTTAAACCCTTTCAGTAATGTAAACGATGTCTAAACAAATTTAGCATGAGGTTAATTATACTATTATACATTGTTGGAAAGCCCAAGATGTCTACTTTCCAACGCAATTGAGAGCACGCCAATTGAGCTTTTGTAGCTCCAGAAATCCACTTCGAGTGCAGGAGGGTCAGAATCCAATAGCATCTGCAGTCCTTTCTCAGCCTCCGAATCAAATTTTTGCTCAGGTCCCTCAATTTCAGCCAAAAAATACCTGAAATCACAGAAAAATACACAAACTCATAGTAAAGTCCAGAAATGTGATTTTTGCATAAAAACTAATAATAATATACTAAAAAGTGACTAAAACATACTAAAAACTATGTAAAACAATGCCAAAAAGCGTATAAATTATCTGCTCATCACTCATTTAACATGTGGTCAAGCAAGAAACAAGCCACAGTTGCTCTATCCACAGCCGAAGCTGAATATATTTTTGCCTCTGCTTGTTGTTCACAATTAACTTGGTTGAAACCCAGTTGGAAGATTACAAATTGAAAATCAATAGCATACCCTTATTTTGTGACAACATGAGTGCAATAAACATTTCCAAAAATCCTGTTTTGCACTCTAGAACCAAGCACATTGAAGTGAGATATCATTTTATTAGAGAACATGTGCAAAAGGGAACTATTGATATTTAATTTGTAAAATCCGAAGAACAACTTGCAGACATTTTTACTAAACCCTTGTGTGAAGACAGATCTATTCTCTAAGAAACAGTTTGGGAATGTTAGAATTAAAATCTGTTGATAATTTGTGAATTTTCTGACTCTGTGTGATTTTGTCTCATAGGTAGGAAAGAGATAAATTTGAGGACGTGATGCACTGGCATTGATATAGGGGGAGACTCATTCTGTTTTTTGGTGATCATGGGCCCAACCAAATCTTCTTTGACCATCCATAACTCTAGCCCGTTTCCTTTTGATTCTCAACTTTTTTAATCATACTTTTTAGGAAGTTGCCATATCAAATCTTGTAGGAAGGAGTTGTTGTCAAATAAAAATCTTTTTCCTTCACTCATCCCTTGATTCTAGGAGCTAACCTTTCAGTTTTAATTTTAAAATCGTTCCTTGTTGATAACCGCACCACTTAATGGTCCACTACTCACTTAATCCCTTATCTCCACTCAGCATTAAATGCTCTCATAACCTCCCACTTCTCTCCAATCTCTTCGGCCTCTCTTCATCTTCCTCCTCCATTGTCCATTTCATAACATGAAAAGAAGGTGGCTCCAAGAGAAGTAGCCGAACTCCCCTCTCCAAAATCCTCCATTTACTTTCACTCCCCAAACACATACTCACATTCACATTCACTCTACCTCTTCTTCATCTCCTTCACTCTCTTCCAAACAAACCAAAACCATGAGAAAAAAGGTATGACGGGAAAATGGGATTCAAAGGTTGGGGTCACATATCAGATAGCTCTGAACCAAACCTGCGAGAACTTCTCTGGTCTGGATGGCACGGTTTTGACCCACAAGGCTCTTGGTCCTGAAAGAGCACTGTTGCACTAGATCATCAATCACATTCTAATGCCTCAGAGTGGTTCATATCACAGAGTAACTATTTCTGATACTTTAGTGCTTTTTGCATTATCACTTCTTCTTATCTCTTTGATACCTATGTGAGCACATTGGAGTGTTTAGTGACAAAAAGACTATCTTCTTTATGAATTTTTTACTGCATCTTTTATTTATTTGATTTCTTATTTAGATTTTCCAGTATCAAAGGAGGAGGAGTGATGGTGTAAAAATACCAAAAAATGTCCAGCCCTCTGACCATCTGAGAGTGATGCTTTGAGAGTCATCCTAAATGAAGCGAGCAAAGTTGCAAAGAAAGTACCATCAAGAATTATTAAATTATCTATAATGACAAAACTGATGGACAAATCAGTACAAAGGTCTGCCATCGAAGTCAAGCATATAAGATTGACCCCTGTGCATAAGCTCTATGGTCATGCCTTATGATTTATGATCTATTTTGTTAAAATGATTGTTGTACTATCATTATTAGAACTTAGTTATGTTTTGATAATTCCCTTGTGCTCTGATATGTTGAATGAATGCTGGATAATTTTTTGTGCTCTGATATGATTCTGCTTGATTGATAATGTTTTCCTGGCTATAAACTGATAATCCTTTTTGCTCTGATATGATTGTTGGAAAATATTGTCTATTTGATCAAATGATTTGGCAGTAAAATTTTTGGGAATTATCTAATGTGTTTTTGGTTGCTATGTACTCTGTACTCAAGCATTTTGTTTAATTTTGAGCAGAAAATCATTTATATGATAAC
>NW_027255587.1:0-21146 GCF_003086295.3 Arachis hypogaea
AAAGAGTTACTAAAACTCCTCCTAGTACTCTCCCAAGCAATACAGAAGAGAATCCAAAAAGAGAGTGCAAGGCCATCTACACGTCCAACATGGCCGAACCTGTAGAGGAGGGAAAGGCAGTGATTCACAGTGAGGAAGACCTCATGGGATGTCCACTGGCCAACAAGGAGTTCCCTATTGAGGAACCAAATGAGTCTGAGGCTCATCTAGAAACCATAGAGATTCCACTGAACTTCCTATTATCATTCATGAGAACTGATGAATATTCTTCTGAAGAAGAAGATGAAGTCATTACTGAAGAGTAAGTTACTCAATATTTAGGAGCAATCATGAAGCTGAATGCCAAGTTATTTGGTAATGAAACTTAGGAGGATGAACCTCCATTGCTCATTAATGAACTAAATGCCTTGGTTCAGCTAAAGATACCTAAAAAGAAACCGGATCCCGGAAGGTTTTTAATACCTTACAACATAGGCACCATGACCTTTGAGAAGGCTCTGTGTGACCTAGGGTCGAGTGTGAACCTCATGCCATTCTCTGTAATAAAGAAACTAGAGATATTTGAGGTATAAGCTGCAAGAATCTCACTAGAGATGGCAGACAAATCAAAGAAACAGGCTTATAGACTTATAGAGGACGTCTTGGTAAAGGTTGAAGGCTTTTACATCCCTGCTGACTTCATAATCCTAGACACTGGGAAGAATGAGGATGAATCCATCATCCTTAGAAGACCCTTCCTAGCCACAACAAAAGCTATGATTGATGTAGACAGAGGAGAGTTAGTCCTTTAAGTGAATGACGACTACCTTGTGTTTAAGGCTCAAGAATTTTCCTCTGTAAACATGGAGAAGAAGCATGAAAAGCTTCATCCAATTCTCTCCATGCAGAGTCAAGCAAAGCCCCCACATATAAACTTTAAGTTTGGTGTTGGGAGGCCACAATCATGCTCTGAGCATCTGTGAAGCTCTGTAAGAAGCTTCCTGTCAAGCTATTGACATTAAAGAAGCGCTTATTGGGAGGCAACCCAATTTTATTTATCTATATTAATTACTCTTTCATTTTGTTTTCCATTGTTATTTATGTTTTCTTTAGGATGATGATCATGTGGAGTCACAAAAATAACTACAAAAATTAAAGCAAAATAAAAAACATCATCAAAAATAACATACCCTAGAGGACGAGCTTACTGGTGTTTAACACCCAACCTGGCACCATTCTGGATGTTAAACGCCAGAACTGGCAGGCAAACTGACGTTTAAACGCCAGTAAAGGTAGAAAAATGGGTGTTTAAATGCCCAGCCTGGCACCATTCTGGTCGTTAAACACCAAAACTGGCAAGCAGACTGGCATTTAATGCCAGTAAAGGTATCAGCCTAGCATTTAAACGCCAGGAATAGCACACAGAGGGCATTTAAACGCCAGGAAGGTGCAGGGATGAGAATTTCTTGACACTTCAGGATCTGTGGACCCCACAGGATCCCCACCTACCCCACCTCACTCTCTCTCTTCTTCACACTATCCAACACTTCATACCCCCTTGGCCGAACCACTCCTTTCTATCTTCTTTTACTCGAGGACAAGCAAACCTTTTAAGTTTGGTGTGGAAAAAGTGTTGCTTTTCTATTTTCCATAACCATTAATGGTACCTAAGGCCGGAGAAACCGCTAGGAAGAGGAAAAGAGAAGGCAGTTACTTCCAACTCCGAGTCATGAGAGATAGAGAGATTCATCTCAAAAGCCCATTGATGAGCGGATAATTTATACGCTTTTTGGCACTATTTTTAGTATGTTTTTAGTACATTTTAGTTAGTTTTTAGTATGTTTTTATTAGTTTTTATTTAAAATTCACTTTTCTGGGCTTTACTATGAGTTTGTGTGTTTTTCTGTGATTTCAGGTGATTTCTGGCTGAAATTGAGGGATCTGAGCAAAAATCTGATTCAGAGGCTGAAAAAGGACTGCAGATGCTGTTGGATTCTGACCTCCCTGCACTCGAAGTGGATTTTCTGGAGCTACAGAAGCTCAATTAGCACGCTATCAATTTCCAGCAATGTATAATAGTCCATACTTTGCCCGAGATTTGATGGCCCAAACCGGCGTGGCAAATCAGCTTGAGAATTCCCGGCGTTTAACGCCGGAACTGGCACAAAAATTGGAGTTAAACACCCAAACTGGCACAAAAGCTGGCGTTTAACTCCAGAAAAAGTCTCTACACATGAAAGCTTTAATGCTCAGCCCAAGCACACACCAAGTGGACCCCGGAAGTGGATTTTTATGTCATTTACTCATTTCTGTATATCCTAGGTTACTAGTTCACTATAAATAGGATATTTTGACATTATATCTTGACCGAATGACACATTACACATTTCTTATTGTATCTTCTACGGCATGAGTCTCTAAACCCCATGGTTGGGGGTGAGGAGTTCTACTGTGTCTTGATGGATTAATGCAATTACTATTGTTTTTCAATCAATCACGCTTGCTTCTATTCTAAGATATCATTTGTTCTTCAACTTGATGAATGTGATGATCCGTGACACTCATCATCATTCTCACCTATGAACGTGTTCCTGACAACCACCTCCGTTCTACTTTAGATTGAGTGAATATCTCTTAGATTCCTTAACCAGAATCTTGGTGGTATAAGCTAGAATTGATGGCGGCATTCAAGAGAATCTGGAAGGTCTAAACCTTGTCTGTGGTATTCTGAGTAGGATTCAAAGATTGAATGACTGTGACGAGCTTCAAACTCCTGAGGGTTGGGCGTTAGTGACAGACGCAAAAGAATCACTGGATTCTATTCCAACCTGATTGAGAACTGATAAATGATTAGCCGTGCTTTGACAGAACGCGTTGAACATTTTCACTGAGAGGATGGGAGGTAGCCATTGACAACGGTGAAACCCTACATACAGCTTGCCATGGAAGGAGCCTTGCGTGCATGAAGAAGAAAACAGTGGAAAAGCAGAGGTTCAGAAGATAGAGCATCTCCAAAACCTCAACCTGTTCTCCATTACTGCAAAACAAGTATCTATTTCATGTTCTTTTACTTTTCACAATTAAACCTGAGAATTATTGATATCCTGACTAAGAGTTACAAGATAACCATAGCTTGCTTCAAGCCGACAATCTCCGTGGGATCGACCCTTACTCACGTAAGGTATTACTTGGATGACCCAGTGCACTTGCTGGTTAGTTGTGCGGAATTACAAAAGTGTGATTGTGATTTTGTGCACCACCCATCACTGGAAAGAGGATGGAGCAAACAAGAGAGCCCACTCACGGACCTCAACAAGAGCAACTAAGGATAGGAGCACCAAAAGCACTAAGGATGGAGCACCAAAAGCACTCCATTATCCTCCATGAAATCAGAGAGGACCAAAGAGCCATGAAGGAGGAGCAACAAAGGCAAGGAAGAGATATTGAGGAGCTCAAACACTCCATAAGATCTTCAAGAGGAAGAACTAGCCGCCATCACTAAGGTGGACCTGTTCTTTAATTTCCTTGCTCTTATTTTTCTGTTTTTCGGTTTATATGCTTTATGTTTTGTCTATGTTTGTGTCTTTATTACATGATCATTAGTGTCTAGTGTCTATGCCTTGAAGCTATGAATGTCCCATAAATCCTTCACCTTTCTTAAATGAAAAATGTTTCTAATTCCAAAAAAAACAAGAAGTACATGAATTTCGAATTCTATATTAAAATTAGTTTAATTATTTTGATGTGGTGGAAACATTTTTTGTTTTCTGAATGAATGCTTGAACAGTGCATATTTTTTATAAGGAAGTTTATGAATGTTAAAATTGTTGGCTCTTAAAAGAATGATGAACAAAGAGAAATATTATTGATAATCTGAAAAATCATAAAATTGATTCTTGAAGCAAGAAAAAGCAGTGAAAAGGAAAAAGCTTGCGAAAAAAATGGCGAAAAAAATAAAGAAAGAAAAAGAAACGGCAAGCAGAAAAAGCCAGTAGCCCTTTAAACCAAAAGGCAGGGGTAAAAAGGATCCAAGGCTTTGAGCATTAATGGATAGGAGGGCCCAAAGGAATAAAATCCTGGCCTAAGCGGCTAAATCAAGCTGTCCCTAACCATGTGCTTGTGTCATGAAGGTCCAAGGGAAAAGCTTAAGACTGAGTCGTTAAAGTCGTGATCCAAATCAAAAGAGTGTGCTTAAGAACTCTGGACACCTCTAACTGGGAACTCTAGCAAAGCTGAGTCACAATCTGAAAAGGTTCACCCAGTTATGTGTCTGTGACATTTATGTATCCAGTGGTAATATTGGAAAACAAGATGCTTAGGGTCACGACCAAGACTCATAAAGTAGCTGTGTTCAAGAATCAACATACTGAACTCGGAGAATCAATAACACTATCTGAATTCTGAGTTCCTATAGATGCCAATCATTCTGAACTTCAAAGGATAAAGTGAGATGCTAAAACTATCCAGAAGCAAAAGCTACTAGTCCCGCTCATCTAATTGGAACTAAGCTTCATTGATATTTTGGAATTTATTGTATTTTATCTTCTTTTTATCCTAATTTGGTTTCAGTTGCTTGGGACAAGCAACAATTTAAGTTTGGTGTTGTGATGAGCGGATAATTTATACGCTTTTTAACATTATTTTTAGGTAGTTTTTAGTATGTTTTAGTTACGTTTTAGTATATTTTTATTAGTTTTTATGCAAAATCACATTTCTAGACTTTACTATGAGTTTGTGTGTTTTTCTATGATTTTAGGTATTTTTTGGCTAAAATTGAGGGACCTGAGCAAAAATCTGATTCAGAGGCTGAGAAAAGACTGCAGATGCTGTTGGATTCTGACCTCCTTGTACTCAAAGTAGATTTTCTGGAGCTACAGAAGCCAAATTGGCGCGCTCTCAATTGCGTTGGAAAGTAGACATCTTGGGCTTTCCAGCAATGTTTAATATTCCATACTTTGCCCGAGATTTGATGGTCCAAACTGGCATCTAAACGCCCACCGAAAACCCTTTTCTGGCGTAAAATGCCAGAACTGGCACTAAAGCTGGGGTTAAACACCCAAACTGGCACCAAAACTGGTGTTTAAACTCCAAGAAGAGCCTATGCACGTGAAAGCTTCAATGCTCAGCCCAAACACACACTAAGTGGGCCCCGAAAGTGAATTTCTGCACTATCTACTCATTTTCTGTAAACCTAGTTTACTAGTTTAGTATAAATAGAACTTTTTACTAGTGTATTCACATCTTTGGACCATTCTTTGATCCTTAGATCAGGTCTTTGAACCCTATTTCGATTGTATTATGCCATTTGGGAGGCTAGCCATTCGGCCATGCCTAGACCTTGTTTTTATGTATTTTTCAACGGTGGAGTTTCTACACCTCACAGATTAAGGTGAGGAGCTCTACTGTTCCTTGAGTATTAATGCAAGTATTATTGTTTTTCTATTCAATTCACGCCTACTTCTCCTCCAAGATATACTCTCGTACTTAATTCAGTTAAGTTAGAATGAAGGGGTGACCCGTGACAATCACCCAATCTTCGTTACTCGAGATCCGCGTGCCTGACAACCACAAAGCGGTCTACTGATGTTCAACATAGTCATTGGACGACAGCTGGAGTATTCTCTTTGTCTCTGACCCACGGATCTGAAGCACCTCTCTTGACAATAGAGCATTCGAATCCGTGAGGTTAGAACCTTCGTGATATAAGCTAGAATCAATTGGCAGCATTTTTGAGATCTGGAAAGTCTAAACCTTGTCTGTGGTATTCCGAGTAGGATCTGGGATGGGATGACTGTGACGAGCTTCAAACTCATGACTGTTTGACACAGTGACAGTGTGCAAAAGAATAAATGTATTCTATTCTGACATGATCGAGAACCGGCAGCTGATTAGCCATGCGGGAAACTGTAGAGGACATGTTTTCACTGAGAGGACAGATGGTAGCCATTGACAACGGTGATCCACCAACATACAGCTTGCCATGAAAGGGAGTACGCATGATTGGATGAGGACAATAGGAAAGCAGAGGTTCAGAGGCAACAAAGCATCTCCAAATGCTTATCTAAAATTCCCAACAAGGAACTACATAAGTAACTGTATTTTATTTTTCATTTTATTTATCTTTTAATTATCAACACCTCATTATCATTTGAATCCGCCTGACTGAGATTTACAAGATGACCATAACTTGCTTCAAGCCGACAATCTCCGTGGGATCGACCCTTACTCACGTAAGGTATTACTTGGACGACCCAGTGCACTTGCTGGTCAGCTATGCGGAGTTGTGAAAAGTGTGAATCACAATTTCGCATACCAACTATATCTACACTTGGCCATTCAGAAGATCGTACGAGGCTAGCCCATCTCCTCATCCTGCTCTATCTCTATCTCAGGATCCTCCTCCTCCTCATTTTCTGTAGCTACAATTATACCTCAGACATTCCAGAACCACTACTGTCACTATGTACACCATTCGTGAGCACAAGTCCGTTCGCATATATAGGAGTCACCCCGTCATCCAGTAGTGCCGGCTCATCAGGCTGTGAAAAGTTAGGAATCGGCTCAGGGGGAAAATCCCTCTCTAGTGGAATCATAGGTACGTACTCTCCAGCAATCTCAGGCTTATCAGGAATGATAGGCTCAAGTGCAACCGCATTCAAGGGTTGAGCTGGTATAGGGTGTCCGGGACCATCAGAAAAAGGATGCCCAGGTGCGTCAGGGTGAAAGCAGGATAAGAGAAAGTCGTAAAGAGCATCGAGGTCAAAAAGCGGGCTATACAAAGGATGTTGGAAGGGACGATTTCCTAACGCGTAACATCTCATACGAGGCTCCGCACTCAAAATGTAGTAACCATAGTACACTGGATCCTCGTAAATGTATAAGTCTTCGACTTCATAGAATATCATGACCGTTTCCATTTGAAGGGGGAAGAGAGAGAAGGGGGTAAGAACTGGGGAGTTCTTAGTAGGGCCGGGGTTATTAGTTACGTTCATTAATTATGTATTGTTTAGCAGACAGATAGCAGAATACAGCGAAGCAGTAAACAGGAGATGAAGATAAATAGAGAAAACAGAGAACAGAACACGAATAGAAGAATACAAGAAAATAAAACACAGATATAGCATACACATAGACAAACATAAAGAAATAGATCACACACATAAAAGGAATGCAACAAAGAATGATGCGCAAACAAGAATGATGCATGTCAAGTCCTAGTGCAGGTAATGAGCTCATTTGTCGGTTTCTACCCACTCCCGACGTAACCCGAAGCAGCTGAAATGGGTATGCTTTTCTAGTAAGCATAGGTATAGTTCTCACTAACTAACGTATGCGTCATATCCTCTATTAGCAGACTCTGCCTTACAGGTAGCGACATTCCAGCCGTGTATGAAATCATATCCTCTGTAAGCAATCCTTGCCTTACAGGTGCGGCATTTAGCCGTGTATGAATTAATATCCTCTGCAAGTGATACCAGGTTACCAGTTTCAGGTATAGCTCTCTATAGCTGTGTAGCACTGAAAAACGTCCTGTGGTCGTACCACTATTTATCTGACTGCCTAAATGCAGTAGATGAACATACAAATAACTCTGGAGTTGCCTTAATGCTACAAATGAACAAACAAACATCTCTTGAGTTGCCTCAAGCAACAAATAACCTTTCAATAGGTCCTCTGTTCTTTATTATATTATTCTTTCTCTGTGTCTCTTTATTCTGCTTTGATTTCTCTGTTTAACGTATGTATTTAAGGCTTATGTAAATTTCAGTATGAATAGTTAGCCTGTCCCAAGTATAAGTTCATTAAGTATATACTGAAATAGTTTAACTTTTCATATAATACCTAACCCTAGCCGCAACTCAAGGACTAACTATGTTGCCCTAGTTTGTTCACTAATCTCTGTCTGTTTTTCTGTCATTAAAACTTTACAGACTTTTTCTTTGACTTTTATCTCTTCTTTAAATTTTTATCCTTTCTTTGTCTTTGCCTCACTAATATGTTATTACCACTCCCTAGGTATTTTATGAAGGTAATTATGAGATTCTGTGATTAAAGTTGTCTTTCTAAAACTTTTACAAAAGATGCATTTTCCGTATTATTTTATTATTTTTATTAAAATATTATTTTTAATTAAATATTATTATTTAATATTTTTTATTTTTTATTTTATTATTAAATTTTCGAAAATAAACTTGTCTTTTACTTTTAACTTTAAAATTTACTTTTTACCACCTGTAACTTTTAATATTTCTACTTTAACCACCCTAACTTTTAGAAATTATAAAATAACCCCTTAAACACCAAAATAATTACAACCTTGCCCATTTTAAGATCTAAAAGGTGTTCTTAAAAGTTCTTCACCACACTCAAAGTGTTCTTCGGGTTCTTCATAAATTTTTCAGATTCTTTCTTTGTTTTCACCTGTTTTTTAATCTTTTCAGCAACCTCATAATTCAAAATAAAATTGCAGCCACCAAAGCCTTATATTTTCCACTTGATTTTAACACAAATTGAACCCCAAATTAAGGGTTAGGGTTCGTTTTTCCAGAAGCTACAAGAACACAAGTTCATCGCTTGAATTTTATCAAATTTTATCAAATTTTCACCAAAATTTCAACAAGAACACTCATATAAACAATCAATTTCAAGCATAAACAAATCATATCATAATCACAAAACTCAAACACAATTAATCAAGACTAATTTTACCAAACCCTACCTTGATTTGTTGCTCTAAATCTGGTTACTCTTTGAAGTGTTCTTAAAGTACTTTTTCCTCCTAAAACACATCAAGAACAACTTTGAATCCATAAAGCCTCAACTGACCAAACCTTAATCAACATGTTAGGAAGGGATTCATCAACTTAAATGTGCTAGGAATTGAAGATTCTTGGCTCACAAGTCAAGCTAAGCAAGAGATCTAAGGAAGAACATCAAGAAAACACATGTTTTAAGCATGCTTCCTTGAAAACCAAATTCAAAGGGGAAAGGGACAGCCATCTAACCTTATTTACAGCCTTGATAAGTCAAATGGTTATGTAGAGAAAGAAGAGAGGATCATTTTGATCGGATTGGAATTTTGATTTGAGTTTTAGTTCAGAAGAAATCAATCTTT
This sequence comes from Arachis hypogaea, assembly GCF_003086295.3. Classification (NCBI taxonomy): domain Eukaryota; kingdom Viridiplantae; phylum Streptophyta; class Magnoliopsida; order Fabales; family Fabaceae; genus Arachis; species Arachis hypogaea. The sequence goes on from NW_027255587.1 coordinate 9,095, forward strand.
GAAGATTTGGAACTAAGAACTTTCCTCTCTTTTTCTCTTTGGAAATTTTGGCCACAAGGAGTAAATGAACCAGCCTTGGGGGTTTTGGGGGTGTAGGGTGAGTTGTGATTGGTTGGCTTAGAGGTGGGTTAAAATAATATTAAAATATCTCAGGTGTATAAATATAAAACTAGATGTATTGGAACACTTGTTAAAACATCTCTAAAAATTCCTTTCAGAGCTACTAGCATAAATAACACAAGTAACATATTTAATATGAGAATCAAACATGTATGATAAGGCCTTTGCATTGCTAAAGTCATCAGAGAGTGCTGGTGCTAAGCTACACTAGTAAACTGTGAACCTGGTTAAACCGATTTCCTGTTTTTAACTAAAACAGACTAGGTAACCTTATAATATCATTCAAGTAGCTTCTAATACTAATATAATGATAATATTACACTATTATCTCTCTTCTCTCATGAATCAAGTCCGGTTCATCAAACTGAGACTATTTATGGAAACCATATCAAAACTCTTAATCGATACGGTTCAAAAACTAGGTTCTTCGCGATTGCGTTATCGAGCTTGCCAAAAAGAGGTTCTAGCTTAAATATGACATAATGACAATGAGGATTGAGATGCTTGATGATATATCAGAGGTATTCCCTTTACTGATCCTCTAGAGAAATCCATACCTTCAAAAAAGATCTCACGTACTCGAAAATCGGGGTTGTTACGTGACGCGTACGCTTGAGTCATCCGTACGCGTGGTTATGCATGTTGGCTCATCACGAGCATGCATGCGCTATTCACGCATGCACAGTATAAAATTCTATGCCACGTGTGCCCGTGGGCCACGCGTACGCGTGGATGTACGTTTTTCCAAAAAATTTATAGATTGCCCAAAAAGCTGCAAAACCAAAATTTTAGTTACCTACATATACATTTTCCACACCAAACTTCCGTCATCCATAACTTTCTCTACAAAATTCCGTTTTTCACAAAATTTATATCGTTCAAAAGCTTGCAAAACCATATTTCATTTGAAACAAACCGCAATTCCATTCAAAATTTGAGAAGCAAGTTATGGACTATCAAATTTCATCAAAAACCATTTTTTACCAAATTTTACCAAACCTCATTTTTTCACCAAAACCACATTTTTTTCCTTTCAAAGCTCATTTCCATTCAACTCAACATACCACAACCATCAATCTAACTATCCTTTTAATCATAGCACAACAATTCTTACAACTTAGCTCAATAACACCACATTTCACCCAACTTTACAAGATTAGCCACAAACCACATATTACTATACATACTTATATTATCTTCATCATGAAATCCTTCAACCCTCATTACAACATTATTCATCAAGTCAATATCAACAAGTCCAAATAAATACCACTCAACATCCACTTATCCATCAGCATTACAAAACTAATCATTTAATGCAAGTTACCATTTCAACTTATCCTATAATGCTCTAGCCTAAGTTTTCACAAAACCTTAAATGTTAAATGCGCGAAACCTTAATCATACCTTGGCCGATCATTTTATTTAGTCCAAGGCAGCCACACTAGCTATAACACAACCCCTCAAGCATTGAAAAACCAACCAAAATCTCAGCTCCAATCACCACCAAGCTTCCAAATGCCCACAATTCAATTCACATGCTCATATATATACTTAATTCACACCTAATACACATATATATTCCAAATTCAGCTTTTACATAATAAAATCAAAATTGGCTATAGTTTAGGTTGTTCTTACTGTACCCACACTCATAATAACTCAAGCCCAATAGGCTTCGTAAGCTAAATCGAACCTAAAACACCAAATTGGGCAAGATTTCATCACAATGGTTCAATTTCACAATAAGAAATGGGCTAGAGATTCTGAAATTAAATTGGGACTTACCGGTGAAATTGATCTGACAGAAATGTAGAGCTCGACGCGCTGGACCCTAGCCGCGAACGGTGCAGCGATCGGAGCTCAAATTGGGAAGTTATGCCGGAAAGAAGATTTGATGAGGGTTATCGAAGTTCTCTTCCTCCCCAATGCTGTTCAGCGTTTTTTATGCTGAATGGGGATGAAGATGATTCTGTCCCTTTTATGTTATGGGTCCGCTTGGACCCACGGGCCTGGTTTTGGACCCGGTTCAACCGGTTTGGTCCATCCGGTCTAATTTTGGGCCAAATTTTTCGAAATTGGTATCAAAATTTTTGTTTTGTAGAGCTCTATCCTATTTTGATATTATTTGTATATTTTTAATTTATCTAATTAAAATTTGATTTATTTACTAATTATTTACTAATTTTAGCGGGGTTTACACTTTTTTGTATGTTATAATTTTTTACTATTATTACTATTTACGATTAATTTTTTGTTTAATTTACTTTACCTAATGGGATCAATAAATCATATATAAAAAGATAATAAAAAAATAATACACAAAAATCACAATTATAAAAGTGTATAATGTTAAACAAATAGTTAACAAAAAAATAATAAATAATAGAAAAAGAGAGTTCATATAAATAAAAATAATAACAATTCCATAAATAATACAATAACATACCTCAAGAATAAAGTTGGTAAAAAGTAAATAAAGACTTCGTGAACAAAGACATATAATTGTGCAATACTACTAATTTTTTTAAATAATTATCTCAATAATATGTATAAGAATTCCTGATCAAAATACGTTGTTAGGACCAAACTCAATAACAAAAAACATAATTCTTATGAACATAGAGCTCCCATTCTTCTTTCTTTCTTTGCTTTCTCTTCCTGTTTATAACCAGGAACCGGGATATAGAACCTCTCTTAAATCCTGATGCTGAACCTGAGAGGACTCTAAGGAAGCGTTTACAACATGCTAAAGCACAACACTCCGGAAGAAACCTTATAGAGATTTTCGAATAAGAAGCTGAAAGCATGGCATCAGAGCTTAATAATGAAGAAGATGCAAGAAAGGTTCCTGGTGACTACACCATACCAACTTCTAATTTCTATGGAAGAAGTATCTCCATACCTACCATTAGAGAAAACAACGTTGAACTTGAACCTTAATTAGTCTCTCTTATGCAACAGAATTGCAAATTCTATGGACTTCCACTGGAAGATCCACATCAGTTTCTATCTGAATTCCTGCAAGTCTGTGATACTATTAAGACCAATGGAGTGGATCCTGAGGTCTACAGACTTATGCTCTTTACCTTTGCAGTTAGAGATATAGCTAGGATATGGTTGGACTCTCAACCTAAAGAAAGCCCAGACTCCTGGAAAAAATTGGTCAATGCTTTCTTGGCCAAGTTCTTTTCTCCTCCGAAGATGAGGAGAATCAAAGTGGAAGTTCAAACTTTCAGACAAAAAGAAAGTGAATCCCTCTATGAAGCCTGGGAAAGATACAAGCAACTGATCAGGAGATGTCCTCCTGACATACTCTCAGAATGGTCTATCCTAGCTATCTTCTATGATGGTTTGTTTGAGATATCCAAAATATCATTGGATAGCTTTGCTGGTAGATCACTCCACTTGAAGAAAACACCTATAGAAGCAAGAGAACTCATTGAGATGGTTGCGAACAACCAATTCATGTACACTTCTGAGAGAAACCCTATGAATAATGGGGTAGCTCAGAAGAAAGGAGTTCTTGAAGTAGACACTATGAATGCCATATTGGCTCAGAATAAGATCTTAACCCAATAGGTTAATATGATCTCTCAGCATTTGACTGGAATGCAAGTTGCAGCTGGCAACACCCAAGAAGCTTCCTCTGAAGTAGACGCATATGATCCTAACCAACCCATGATGGAGGAGGTGAATTACATGGGAGAACCTTATGGAAATACCTACAATCCATCATGGAGGAATTATCCTAACCTTTCATGGAAGGATCAACAGAAGCCTCAGCATGGCTTCCATAATAATCAAGGTGGAAGAACCCAGAATAGATTCAAGAACAGGCCACCATTCCCATATTCTCAAAAACATATGGAGACTCCTAAGCAGAGCCTTTCTGACTTAGTCACTATAGTCTCCAACCTCTCTGATGAGCGGATAATTTGTACGCTTTTTGGCATTGTTTTTAGTATGTTTTTAGTATGATCTAGTTAGTTTTTAGTATATTTTTATTAGTTTTTAGTTAAAATTCACTTTTCTGGACTTTACTATGAGTTTGTGTGTTTTTCTGTGATTTCAGGTATTTTCTGGCTGAAATTGAGGGTCCTGAGCAAAAATCTGATTCAGAGACTGAAAAGGACTGCAGATGCTGTTGGATTCTGACCTCCCTGCACTCGAAGTGGATTTTCTGGAGCTATAGAAGCCCAATTGGCGCGCTCTCAACGGCGTTGGAAAGTAGACATCCTGGGCTTTCCAGCAATATATGATAGTTCATACTTTCCCCAAGATTTGATGGTCCAAACCGGCGTTCAAAGTCACCCTTAGGAATTCCAGCGTTAAACGCCGGAACTGGCACCAAAATGGGAGTTAAACGCCCAAACTAGCATAAAAGCTGGCGTTTAACTCCAAGAAGAGTCTCTACACGAAAATGCTTCATTGCTCAGCCCAAGCACACACCAAGTGGGCCCAGAAGTGGATTTTTATGTCTTTTACTCATCTCTGTACACCCTAGGCTACTAGTTTTCTATAAATAGGACCTTTTACTATTGTATTTTACATCTTTTGATCACTTTAGATCTCTAGATCATCTTTGGACATCTAGTTCTTAGATCATTGGGAGGCTGGCCATTCGGCCATGCCTAGACCCTGTACTTATGTATTTTCAACGGTGGAGTTTCTACACACCATAGATTAAGGTGTGGAGCTCTGCTGTACCTCGAGTATTAATGCAATTACTATTGTTCTTCTATTCAATTCCGCTTGCTCTTGTTCTAAGATATCACTTGTTCTTCAACTTAATGAATGTGATGATCCGTGACACTCATCATCATTCTCACCTATGAACGTGTGACTGACAACCACCTCCGTTCTACCTTCGATTGGGTGAATATCTCTTGGATTCCTGATACACGATGCATGGTTGATCGCCTGACAACCGAGTGCTCGCCTGACAAACGAGCCAGCCATTCCGTGAGATCAGAGTCTTCGTGGTATAGGCTAGAACCGATGGCGGTATTCAAGAGAATCCGGAAGGTCTAACCTTGTCTGTGGTATTCTGAGTAGGATTCAATGATTGAATGACTGTGACGTGCTTCAAACTCCTGAGGGCGGGGTGTTAGTGACAGACGCAAAAGAATCACTGGATTCTATTCTGGCCTGATTGAGAACCGACAGAAGGATAGCCGTGCCGTGACAGGGTGCGTTGAACATTTCCACTGAGAGGATGGGAGGTAGCCACTGACAACGGTGAAACCCTTGCTTAAGCTTGCCATGGAAAGGAAGAAGAAGGATTGGATGAAGACAGTAGGAAAGCAGAGAGACGGAAGGGAAAGCATCTTCATACGCTTATCTGAAGTTCCTACCAATGAATTACATAAGTATCTCTATCTTTACCTTTATGTTTTATGCGTTTATCACCATACCCATTTGAGTTTGCCTGACTAAGATTTACAAGGTGACCATAGCTTGCTTCATACCAACAATCTCTGTGGGATCAACCCTTACTCGCGTAAGGTTTATTACTTGGATGACCCAGTACACTTGCTGGTTAGTTGTGCGAAGTTGTGTTTATGCCATGGTATTGAACATCAAGTTTTTGGATTCATTACCGGGGATTATTTGATTTGTGAAAAGTATTAATCACAATTTCGTGCACCAAGTTTTTGGTGCCGTTGCCGGGGATTGTTGAGTTTGGACAACTGACGGTTCATCCTGTGGCTTAGATTAGGTATTTTTCTTCAGAGTTCTTAAGAATGAATTCTAGTGTTTCAAGGTGATGTTCTTATCATCACCAAAGCTGATTGATTTTCATCAATTTAGCTCTTGAATGCAATGTCCTACTGAAGCTTGTTTAGCCATGTCTAATTTCTTTAGACTAAAGCTTTAGACTAACATTGCATGATTCTTGGAATTCTCATTAAGAATTTTGATACCTTTATTCTCTTTTTCCACTTAATTTTGAGTCTAGTGTCTCATGTTAAGTTTGGTGTCAATTGCATGCATTCATTCATGTGTCTTAGTGATCTTCAAGATGTTCTTGATGATTTCTGACTCTAATCTTTAAATTCTCTTGACTTGAGTGTTTTGTGTGTCTCATGTGCATTCTCATTAGTGTCAGTAGTATACAAACTGCTAAGTTTGGTGTCCTGCATGCATTGATATTTGATTCTTGTTGAATTTGATTTTTCCTTATTATTAAAAATCCAAAAATATTTTTGATTTATGTCTTCTCAAGTCAATAATACAGAGAATTGAAGATTCAGAACATACAGCAGAGGAATTACACAGAAAAAACTGGGCGTTCAAAATGCCCAGTGAAGAAGGACAGACTGGCGTTTAAACACCAGCCAGGGTACCTGGTTGGGCGTTTAACGCCCAAAAGGGTATAGTTTTGGGCGTTAAACGCCAGAATGTGCACCATTCTGGGCGTTTAACGCCAGGATGGCACAAGAGGGAAGATTTTGTTTTTAATGCAGATTTTTTTTCAGTTTTCAAACTTTTTCAAAATCAAATCTTTTTCAAATCATATCTTTTCAATCATATGTTTTCAAAATCAATTTCTTTCTATTTAAAAAAAAAAACTTGCTATCAATTAATGATTTGATTCAACATTTCAAGTATGTTGCCTTTTCTGTTGAGAAAGGTTTAATGTTTGAATCATATCTTTTCTTGTTAGCCAAGTTTTTAATTTTCAAAATCAAATCTTTTAAAAAAAAAATGTTTTTCAAATCATATCTCCTCAATCACATCTTTTTAAAACTAATCATATCTTCTTAACCACATCTTTTTCAAAATAGTTTTCAATCAAACCTTTTTATTTTCTAATTTCAAAATCTTTTTCAAAAATCACTTGATCTCTTTCCCACTCTTGGTTTTCGAAAATTAATTAGTGTTTTTCAAAATGTTTTCAAAATTTCTTACTTAATTTTCGAAAATCACTTCCCTTCTTCTCACATCCTTCTATTTATGGACTAACACTATCCCTTAATGCAAAATTCAAACTCCATCTTCTTTGATAAAGTTCGAATTTTCTACTTCTGCCTTTCATTTTTCTTTTCCTCTGACACCTCAAGGAATCTCTATACTGCGACATAGAGGATTCCACATTTCTTGTTCTCTTCTCTTTCTTATGAGCAGGAGCAGAGACAAAGGCATTCTTGTTGAGGCTGATCCTGAACCTGAAAGGACCTTGAAGAGAAAGCTAAGAGAAGCTAAGGCATAATTCTCTGTAGAGGACCTAACAGAAATCTTCAAAGAAGAAGAACTCATGGCAGCCGAAAACAACAACAATGCCAACAATGCAAGGAAGGTGCTGGGTGACTTTACTGCACCTACTCCCGACTTTTATGGGAGAAGCATCTCTATCCCTGCCATTGGAGCAAACAACTTTGAGCTTAAGCCTCAATTAGTTTCTCTAATGCAACAGAATTGCAAGTTCCATGGACTTCCATTGGAAGATCCTCATCAGTTTTTAGCTGAGTTCTTGCAAATCTGTGACACTGTCAAGACTAATGGGGTTGACCCTGAGGTCTACAGACTGATGCTATTCCCTTTTGCTGTAAGAGACAGAGCTAGGATATGGTTGGACTCACAACCTAAAGAAAGCCTGAACTCTTGGGAAAAGCTAGTCAATGCCTTCTTGGAAAAGTTCTTTCCACCTCAAAAATTGAGTAAGCTTAGAGTGGAAGTCCAAACCTTCAGACAGAAGGAAGGAGAATCCCTCTATGAAGCTTGGGAAAGATACAAACAATTAATCAGAAAGTGTCCTTCTGATATGCTTCCTGAATGGAGCATTATAGGTATTTTCTATGATGGTCTCTCTGAACTGTCCAAAATGTCTTTGGATAGCTCTGCTGGAGGATCTCTTCATCTGAAGAAGACGCCTACAGAAGCTCAAGAGCTAATTGAAATGGTTGCAAATAACCAATTCATGTACACTTCTGAAAGAAATCCTGTGAACAATGGGACTAGTCAGAAGAAAGGAGTTCTTGAGATTAACACTCTGAATGCCATATTGGCTCAGAACAAAATATTGACCCAACAAGTCAATATGATTTCTCAAAGTCTGTCTGGAATGCAAAATGCACCAAGCAGTACTAAGGAAGCTTCATCTGAGGAAGAAGCTTATGATCCTGAGAACCCTTCAATGGAAGAGGTGAATTACATGGGAGAACCCTATGGAAACACCTATAATCCTTCATGGAGAAATCATCCAAATTTTTCATGGAAGGATCAACAGAGACCTCAACAAGGTTTCAACAATAATAATGGTGGAAGAAACAGGTTTAGCAATGGTGCACGAATTGCAACACCTTTGCAACCCAACAACTAAAGCAAGTGCACTGGGTCGTCCAAGTAATACCTTACGTGAGTAAGGGTCGATCCCACGGAGATTGTCGGCTTGAAGCAAGCTATGGTTATCTTGTAAATCTTAGTCAGGATATCAATAATTATCAAGGTTGATTGTTGAAAAGTAAAAAGACATGAAATAAGTACTTGTTTCTGCAGTAATGGGGAACAGGTTGAGGTTTTGGAGATGTTCCATCTTCTGAATCTCTGCTTTCCTACTGTCTTCTTCTTCAAGCACGCAAGGCTCCTTCCATGGCAAGCTGTATGTAAGGGTTTCATCCGTTGTCAGTGGCTACCTCCCATCCTCTCATGGAAATGTTCAACGCACCCTGTCACGGCACGGCCATCCATCTGTCGGTTCTCAATCAGGCCGGAAATAGAATCCAGTGATTCTTTTGCGTCTGTCACTAACGCCCCGCCTCAGGAGTTTGAAGCTCGTCACAGTCATTCAATCATTGAATCCTACCAGAATACCACAGACAAGGTTTAGACCTTCCGGATTCTCTTGAATGCCGCCATCAGTTCTAGCTTATACCACGAAGATTCTAATTAAAGAATCCAAGAGATATCTACTTAATCTAAGATAGAACGGAGGTGGTTGTCAGGCACACGTTCATAGTTGAGAAGATGATGAGTGTCATGGTCATCACATTCATCCGGTTTAAGAACAAGTAATATCTTAGAATGGAAGCAAGCATGATTGAATGAAAAATAGTATAATGCATTAATCCATCAAGACACAGCAGAGCTCCTCACCCCCAACCATGGGTTTAGAGACTCATGCGTGGAAGTACACAAAAACGTGTAAAGTTCATGGGCGAACAAGTCAAAGATCCTATAATAGTGAACTAGTACCTAGGTACAAAATGAGTAAATGAGTAAAAATCCCTTCGGGTCCACTTAGTGTGCTTGGGCTAGCATGAAGCTTTCATGTAGAGACTTTTCTGAGTTAAACGCCACTTTTATGCCAGTTGGCGTTTAACTCCAATTTTATGCCATTCCAGCGTTAAACGCTGGAATTCTGGCTGTTCACGCCGGTTTGGCCATCAATCTGGAAAGTAAGACATTATATATTGCTGGAAAGCCCAGGATGTCTACTTTCCAACGCCGTTGAGAGCGGCCAATGGCTTCTGTAGCTCCAGAAAATCCACTTCGAGTGCAGGGAGGTCAGAATCCAACAGCATCTGCAGTCCTTTTCAGTCTCTGAATCAGATTTTTGCTCAGGACCCTCAATTTCAGCCAGAAAATACCTGAAATCACAGAAAAACACACAAACTCATAGTAAAGTCCAGAAAAGGAATTTTAACTAAAAACTAATAAAATATACTAAAAACTAACTAATATACTAAAAACATACTAAAAACAATGCCAAAAAGCGTATAAATTATCCGCTCATCACAACACCAAACTTAAATTGTTGCTTGTCCCCAAGCAACTGAAATCAAAATAGATAAAAAGAAGAGAATATACTATAGACTCCAAAATATCAAGAAACTTAGCTCCAATTAGATGAGCGGGACTAGTAGCTTTTTGCTTCCGAACATTTTGGCATCTCACTCTATCCTTTGAAGTTTAGAATGATTGGCATCCATAGGAACTCAGAACTCAGATAGTGTTATTGATTCTCCTAGTTAAGTATGATGATTCTTGAACATAGCCACTTCTGAGTCTTGGCTGTTGGCCAAAGCACTCTGTCTTCAGTATTACCACCGGATCATACATGCCACAGACACATCTTGGGTGAACCTTTCAGATTGACTCAGCTTTGCTAGAGTCCCAATTAGAGGTGTCCAGGTTCTTAAGCACACTCTTTTCCTTGGATCACAACTTTATTTCTTTTTTTTTCTTTTTCTTTCTTTTTTTTCGTTTTTTTTTTATTCACTGCTTTTCTTGCTTCAAGAATCAATTTGATGATTTTTCAGATCCTCAATAACATTCTCCTTTCCATCATTCTTCAAGAGCCAACAATTTTAACATTCTTAAAACAACAATTCAAAAGACATATGCACTGTTCAAGCATTCATTCAGAAAACAAAAAGTATTGTCACCACATCAAACTAATTCAACTAGTTCAAAGATGAATTCAAAATCTGTACTTCTTGTTCTTTTGTGATTAAAGCATTTTTCATTTAAGAGGTGATGGATTCATAGGACATTCATAGCTTTAAGCATAGACACTAAGATACTAATGATCATGTAATAAGACACAAACATAGATAAACATAAGCATAAAAATTCGAAAAATAGAAAATAAAGAACAAGGAGATTAAAGAACGGGTCCACCTTAGTGATGGCGGCTTGTTCTTCCTCTTGAAGATCTTATGGAGTGCTTGAGCTCCTCAATGTCTCTTCCTTGCCTTTGTTGCTCCTCTCTCATGATTCTTGATCTCTTTAATTTCATGGAGGAGGATGGAATGTTCTTGGTGCTTCACCCTTAGTTGTCCCATGTTGGAACTCAATTCTCCTAGGGAGGTATTGATTTGCTCCCAATAGTTTTGTGGAGGAAAGTGCATCCTTGAGATGATATCTCCATCTCCCATGGCTCGGAGGTGGAAGCTTTTGCCTTTCTTTCCTCTTTCTAGAGGTTTCTCCGGCCTTAGGTGCCATAAATGATTATAGAGAAACAAAAAGCAACGCTTTTACCAACCAAACTTAAAGGTTTGCTCGTCCTCGAGCAAAAGAAGAAAGAAGAGAGAGATGGTGGGTAGTGGGATCCTGTGGGGTCCACAGATCCTGAGGTGGCAAGGATAATTCATCCCTGCACCAAGTGGTGAGCAAAAATACTCCTTCTGCAATCCTGGCGTTAAACGCCGGGCCGGTGCCCATTTCTGGCGTTTAACGCCAGCTTGGTGCCCATTCCTGGCGTTTAACGCCAGTCTGGTGCCCCTTTCTGGCGTTAAACGCCCAGAATGGTGCCAGACTGGGCGTTAAATGCCCATCTGCTAGCCTTACTGGCGTTTAAACGCCAGCAAGATCTTCCTCTAGGGTGTGCTATTTTCTTTCTGTTTTTCTTTCTGTTTTTGCTTTTTCAATTGATTTTGTGACTTCTCATGATCATCAACCTACAGAAAGCATAAAATAACAAAGGAAAAATAATAAATATAACATTGGGTTGCCTCCCAACAAGCGCTTCTTTAATGTCAGTAGCTTGACAGTGGGCTCTCATGGGGCCTCACAGATACTCAGAGCCATGTTGGAACTTCCCAACACCAAACTTAGAGTTTGACTGTGGCCATTGTTTGACTCTGTTTTGAGAGAAGCTCTTCATGCTTCCTTTCCATGGTTACAGAAGGGGAACCTTGAGTCTTATAGTTTGCACTGTCTGTAAGCCACGGAGCTTCCTGATAGCAAATAATTGCTCATCCGGAAAGGTTTCAGAGATCTCAGTAGGAGGGAGGGATGCTCCTGCTACTGGTTCTATCCGGGACAGGTGATCAGCTACTTGATTTTCTGTCCCTTTTCTGTCTCTTATTTCTATATCAAACTCTTGCAGAAGCAACACCCATCTTATGAGCCTGGGTTTTGAATCCTGCTTTGTGAGTAGATATTAAGAGCAGCATGGTCAGTGTACACAATCACTTTTGATCCT
>NW_027255588.1:0-21140 GCF_003086295.3 Arachis hypogaea
CAGACGACGGGTGAGCCAGGCTTCACGGATGCGCAGTTCCCTCCTCCTTCGCGGCCTTCTCTCTCGCCTCAGATCTGACCTGCGACGGTGACGGTAAAAACCTCGACGGTGAGGACGGCACGGGTGATGACAAGTCATCTTAGCCTAATTTCACTAGCCTTTTTCTTTTGTTTTCAATTGATTTTATGCACTTTCTTGAGCCATAAATAAGCCAATTGGGTAGAATTCCATGTTTCCTTTGATTCAATCAACCATGGATAATTAATGCAATTTCATGAGATTTTGTGCTATAACTATCATATATTATGAAGAATAACAATCTCATGATTTTGAGCATAGCTTTGATGTCTTTGATTGATTGATGATAGGTGAAAAAAGCTTTGAAAAAGGTTGAAGAAAGAAGGAATGGCAAAGAGCAAGAGAGAACAAAAAGCTTGAGCCAAAGCTTGCCTCAAACTTTAGCTCAAACTTTTGGAGGAGCTTGACTACACCCTGGAGGGAGCAAAAGCTTGCGCCAACGTTTGACCTCAAGCTTTCAGGAAAACGTTGGCGCCACAACAATACACCCTGGAGGGAGCAAAAGCTTGCGCCAACGTTTGACCTCAAGCTTTCAGGCAAACGTTGGCGCCACACAACAAATACACCTTGGAGGGAGCAAAAGCTTGCACCAACGTTTGACCTCAAGCTTTTAGGCAAACGTTGGCGCCACAACAAACACACCCTGGAGGAGCAAAAGCTTGCGCCAACGTTTGACCTCAAGCTTTTAGGCAAACATTGGCCAAGAAGCATGCAAGGGAGGATCCACGTTTGGCTTAAAGTTTGACCTCAAACTTTGGCTCAAACGTGGATGACAGCACGGGAGGCAAGCTGATATGAAAAGCTTGAGTCAAAGTTTGCCTCAAACTTTGACTCAAGCTTTAATGGTTCATGGCCCGGTTCACAAGGGTTTCTCTCCAACTCCAAGAGCAATCAACAGAGGCTTTTGTCAACCCAATTCCATCAAGAGTAAAGGCCCAATTCAAGGCTTGAAGATCATTTGAAGAGAGTGTATAAATAGCTTAGAATTTAAGTTTTTAAGGAGCTTTTCCATTTTAGTTTTTACTAAGTGATTTTGGGGAGAGCTTTTGGTTAGAAGTTATTTTGAGATTCTGAGTCTTGGGGAAGGAGAATTGAATTCTCTTCCTCTTATTTCTCTTATTTTCAATTTCATTTACACTTTGTTTGAATCTTGGGTGTTGGAGAATTGAAGGAATTCTGTTTCAATCTCACCCTGAGATCTCTCTGTTTATTTACTGCACTTTTTTGAGAAATCAATTTTTGCATTCCTTTCTTCTACTTCTTGATCTTTACTTTTCTTGCAATTGAATTCTGAATTTGGATCTAGGAAGACATTGAGATCTAGACTTGGTTATCTAGTCTCTTGGGTCCTGAGATCTGGAGTTTTCATTTTAATTTCTCTGTTGAATGCGTCTCCAAATTCATTTACATTTCCAGTTGAGATCCGTTTCATTTTAATTCCTTTTCTACTTTTCTGTTTATCGCAATTTACTTTCCTTGTCTAATTTCTGCAAATCCAATTCCCAATTCCTGTTATAATTCAAGCCATTTACATTTCTTGCACTTTAAGATTCTGTAATTTACATTTCTTGCGTTCTAAGTTTCTGCCATTTAATTTCTTGTTCTTTAAGATTCAGCACTTTTATTTTCTGTTCTCTTTACTTTACTGCAATTATCCCTCTCCCTTTAATTTTCATGCAGTTTAGTTTCAGTCAATTACAAATCACTCAACCAAATCTTGATTCGCTTGACTAAATCAACCACTAAACTAAAATTTCTCAATCCTTCAATCCCTGTGGGATCGACCTCACTCACGTGAGTTATTATTACTTGATGCGACCCGGTACACTTGCCGGTTAGATTTGTGTGTTTGGAATTCGTTTTTCCAAAAATACACATCAACGGGATGGACGCATGCTGGGTAGCAGGATCTTCGAAGCCTCCTCAGTGCTGCTCGCTCTCTCCTCTTTGTTGGTGACATGACGGTGGTGCGCAACGGTGGCGTATGCGGACAGCTCCTCCTCCCCGGCGCTCTCTTCCCTCTCCTTCCTCCTTTTTCCTTCTTTCTTTTCTTCATTCTTTTGCTTCTTTCTTTCTTTCTTTTTCTTTTCTCATGTGTTTACTGAAGGGAAAAATAAGTGTGGCGGCTAGGGTTTCATTTGGAATAAAGGAAAAATATGTGTTAATTAGGGTTAGAGTTTGTATATGGAATTGGGAATTTTGAGTTTGATTTGAGTAAAATAATTTTAATAAAATTGGAGTATAAAATATTAATATTTAAGAAATTAATTTAATCTCTAAAGTTACTTTAAAATATTATTTGTGCTATAAAAACACTAATTGATTCTCAATAAATTACTCTAATTGAAAATTTATGGTAATATAATTAATTTTATTTATCTTTAACTTAAAGTATTAAATGATATAAATTAAATTATCTAAAATTGAATCATATAAAATTCTTATTATTTCATAACTACCAATTTTATAATTTAAATATAGAAAATAATTCAACAATTATAAAATTAGACAAATTCTAATTTAAATAGCCAAACCTCATTATTTCTCGAATTTCTAGAACTTTAACCATGAATAGGAAAATAATCCATAAGTATAGAGTTTGGATAAAAACCTTAATTTATTTCAAATCCAATTAATTGCCTTTAATTATTTTCACTAAAAATAATTTTTGAAATTAAAACTATAAATAATTATATAATTTGAGATTAGTTCAAAATAGGACTTTTCAAAAGTCTTGGTCTTAGATGCTTCATGCTGGAAGACACGGAAGGGCTAGTTGTGGCAAATAGCTATTACTTGAACTCTATGATGTGAATTGTTCTAGGGCTGAATGTCAGGGTATTATGTTATTAACTATGGCGGTTTTGGGTGATGATCAAAGCTTGGAACAGATTCCGATTGTTTGTGAGTTTCCTGAGGTGGTTCCGAATGATATTGATGAATTTTCACCTAATCGAGAGGTTGAATTTGCAATCGAGTTGGTGCTTGGAGTCGGTCCGATCTCGAATGCTCCTTATAGGATGTCACCTCTAGAAATGGCCGAGCTGAAGGCTCGGCTAGAAGATCTATTGGATAAACACTTTATTCGGCCGAGTGTTTCTCCGTGGGGAGCGCCAGTGCTACTGGTAAAGAAGAAAGACGGAAGTATGCGCCTGTGTGTCGACTATCAACAGCTGAATAAGGTTACTGTGAAGAATAAATATCCATTGCCAAGAATTGATGACCTAATGGACTAGTTACAAGGAGCTGGTGTGTTTTCTAAGATTGATTTGCGATCTGGATACCACCAGATAAGGGTTAGAGATGAGGATATTCCCAAAACTGCTTTCAGAACGCGTTATGGTCATTATAAGTACACAGTAATGTCTTTCGAATTGACTAATGCTTTGGCAATATTCATGGATTACATGAATAGAGTTTTCCATCCGTATCTGGATAAGTTTGTTGTCGTATTCATCGATGACATTCTTATTTACTCCAAGACAGAAGATGAGCATGCAGATCACTTACAGACTGTACTGCAAATCTTAAAAGATAGGAAGTTGTATGCTAAGCTATCTAAGTGTGAATTTTGGAAGAGTGAGGTGAAGTTTCTTAGCCACGTGGTGAGCAAGAAGGGAATAGCAGTAGATCTTGCTAAGGTTGAAGCAATGAGAAATTAGGAGCGACCAACTTCAGTGACGGAGATCAAGAGTTTCCTAGGTTTGGCAGGTTATTATCGGAGATTCATTAAGGGGTTTTCACATCTCGCCTTACCTTTAACCAAGCTGACTAGGAAGGATGTACCTTTAGTTTGGACTCCTAAGTGTGAGAAGAGTTTTCTAGAATTAAAGCAGAGATTTACTATTGCACCCGTATTGGTATTGCCTGAGCCGAGTGAATTCTTTGAAGTGTACTGCGATGCATTACTGAAGGGTCTGGGGTGCGTGCTGATGTAGCACTGTAAGATCGTGGCATACGCATCACGGCAGTTAAGGCTACCTGAAATGAACTATCTGACTCACGACTTAGAACTTGCTGTCGTTGTTTTTGCTTTGAAGATTTGGAGGCATTATCTCTATGGCGTCAAGTTTCAAGTTTTTTCAGACCACAAGAGTTCGAAATACCTCTTTGAGCAGAAAGAGTTAAATATGCGTCAGAGGAGATAGATGGAGCTTCTGAAAGACTATGACTTCGAGTTAAACTACCACCCTGGAAAGGCGAATGTTGTGGCAGATGCCTTGAGTCAAAAATCTCTATATGCTGCTTGGATGATGCTTTGAGAGGAAGAGTTGTTAAAGGCATTCCAAGGTTTGAAACTAGGAGTTAGAGAAGAGTTTGGGACTTTGTGCTTAAGTTAGCTACAAATTTCAAGTGATTTCAAACCTGAACTCTTAAAGGCTCATCAGAATGATAAAGAGTTGTATAAGGTTTTGCTGGTGATTGAGCAAGAAAAATGGTGGAGAGTGTCAGAAGACAAGGATGGTTTATGGAGGTTCAAGGATCGAATTATTGTGCCAGACGTCGGAGACTTGAGACAAAGTATCTTGGAGGAGGCTCACAAGAGCGGGTTTTCGATCCATCCAGGAAGCACAAAATGTATTAAGATCTAAAGACGATGTTTTGGTAGCCAGGAATGAAAAATGATGTGGCGTTGCACATTTCTAAGTGCCTGACTTGCCAGAAGGTTAAAATTGAGCACCAAAGACCGTTAGGAACCCTTCAGCCTCTACAGATTCTGTAATGGAAGTGGGAGAGTATTGCAATGGATTTTGTGTTGGGCTTATCTAAGACTCAGATGGGTTATGACGCCATTTGGGTGGTTGTGGACCGACTGACTCGGCTCACTTTCTCCCCATTTGGATAAGTTGCACGATGGAGGAGTTAGCACAGCTATACATTAAGGAAATTGTGAGATTACATGGCGTACCTTCCACCATTATATTCGACAGGGATCCTCGATTCACATCAAGGTTTTGGGGAGCCTTTCAGCGAGCATTTGGCACTCAATTGAGTCTAAGCACTGCATATCACCCTCAAACAGTTGGTCAGTCAGAAAGAGCAATCTAGACTTTGGAGGATATGCTGAGAGCTTGTGTTTTGGACTAGTCGACAAGCTGGGATCGGTATATGCCCCTAGTGGAGTTTGCTTATAATAACAGCTACCATGCGAGCAACAGAATGGCTCCGTATGAGCCTCTGTATGGTAGGAAATGTCAATCTCCACTATGGTGGTATGAAGCTGGAGAAAGGAGCTTGTTGGGACCTGAGATGATAGCTGAGACCATGAAACAGATAAGAAGATTCGAAGCCGAATGTTTATAGCTCAAGGCCATAAGAAAAACTATGTTGATCAAAGGCGGAAGCCTTTGGAGTTTGAGGAAGGAGAGCATGTCTTTTTGAAAGTTACTCCAACCACCAAAGTGGAAAGAGCCATTAAACAAAGAAACTGAATCCCCGTTACATTAGACCGTTTGAGATCCTGAAGAGAATTGGACCAGTGGTATATAGGATCGCTTTACCGCCGCATCTTTCGAACTTGCACGACGTATTTCACGTATTGCAGTTTCGAAAGTATACTCCTGACGCAAGTCATGTTCGAGAGTAGGAATCGGTTCAAGTAAGGGAAGATCTGACGCTTCCAGTAACTCCAGTTAGGATTGATGACACCAGCATCAAGTGTTTACGCGGAAAGGAGGTCTCTTTAGTGAAAGTGGCTTGGAGTCAGGCTGGTATTGAAGAGCATACTTGGGAGCTCGAATTAGATATACGGAAGGACTACCTACACCTCTTTTCAGGTAATTAAATCTGAATTTTGAGGACAAAATTCTTAATTAGGTGGGTAGGATGTAAACCCTACTAAATTAGTAAATAATTAGTCAATAAATTAAATTTTAATCAAGTAAATTAAAAAAGTGAATATTATATTAAAATAGGATAGAGCTTATTAAAACGAGAATTTTGACACTAATTTCGAAGAATTTGGCCCAAAATTAGGCTGAACGGGCCGAACTGGTCGAACCTGGCCCAAACAGGGCCCGTGGGCCCAAATAGACCCATCACTTAAATGAGCTAAAGCTCATCTTCCTCCCCAATTCAGCAAGAAGCATGACGAAACACAAGGAGTGGAAGAAAAGGGTTCCAAACCCTTGTTCCAGTTTCTATCCACCATAACTTCTCCATCCGAGCTCCGATCGCCACACCGTTTGCGGCTACGCGTTCACCACATCAACCTCTATGATTCCATCAGAACAATTTCGTGGATAAGTCACTCTATCATCCCAGCCTCTCTATTCCTCAATTTTCAAATTAAAGAGAATCCAAGTTGAGAATTTGTTGATTTTGGTTCTCTAGGCTCAAATTTGCTTGTGGAGCTTGTTGGATTTGGCTCTCTTGGTCTGTGGGTAAGGTGAGGTCTCTATTCCTTGACCTATTATTGGTTTTGAGTATGTAAATTCTGAATATTGAAATATATATGTATGATATGTGTGAACTAGGTATATATATACATGTATTGGAATTGAATTGTGGACATTTGGAGCCTTAGTGGAGGATTGGTGCTAAAGTTTTGGTGATTTTGGAACTTCTGGGGATGTTTGTGTGTGGCTTAAGTGGTTGCCTTGTATGGTTTAGGTTTCGCGTATTTAATATATAATGTCGTGTGAAAACTTAGGCTAGATGGCCATAAGTTAGGTTGAAACGTGTGAATGTACTTGATGCTGAGTGATTTTGGTAAGAATTGTGACATGAATTGGGGTTCTTGTTGAATGAACTAAGAATGATGAATTAATGATGATATGTGTATGTATATGTATATGTATGTTGAATAAGTGAAATGATATTCTATTGATGTATTGAAAGGTTGAAGTGTGATGTTGTTGAGTTGAGAAACGGTGGGGTTGAAAAGATTGTTGTGATATTGTTAAAGGTGTGTTATATTGATGATTATAGATATGATGAGTTGGGTTGGAATGAGTTTTAAAAAGAAAATGGAGGTTGAGTTTTTGTGAAATTTGGTTTTTGGCCGAACTTCAGTGACCTATAAGTTGGCTTCCGAACCTTTAAATGATTTCAAACTTGTTTTCTATGAAAATTGGATCCGTGAAGTTTACGCTGTATGAAGAACGGAGAAAAAATAATTTAAATAGAAAAGTTATGCGTGTCAGAAGTTGGGATTAAAAAGGGTGAAATTCTGCAGCTTTTCAAACTTATGCAAATTTTTTGAAAAAACGCTCATGCGTACGCGTGAACTGGCATTCGCGTATGCAACCAGTCGCTCGCGACGCGACCAACCCTTTGGGTTGGAATTCTCGCATACGCGAGCAGGGGCTTGCACAAGAGAGTAAGGACTGTTTTATGCCGACACGTACGCGTGGCTCACGCGTACGCGTGGCCAAGGATTTGCGTACGCGTCCAGTCACTCGTGATGCGACCAACCTTTTTGGGCTGGAATCTAGGCGTACGCGTGGCCCCTGTTCCAGCAAAAATAAATGTTGTGTTTTTAAGTCAAATTTTAAACTTCTAAACCTCTATTTTGTCCTTTTAGTCTCAAATCATAGTTTGAGCTCTAGTAATAAGATGGAGATAGGAAATTGAGATAATTTGGGGGTGAAGTAAAGTAGAAAAATTGGTGAAGTAAATATGGAAATGAGTATAATTGGAGTATATATAATATTATGGCATGTATGATATGATTTTGCAAAGATTACAATGATTATGAATATTATTTTGGCATTATATACTTAATTGATCTAAGATACGAGTTTTCCTGGTAAAGTACCGTGGCCTGCCACCACGTGTTCCAGGTCGACACTCGATAGTCGAGTCGATACTCTGTTGACCCTACGACGTAAGATGTGACCGGGCACTCTAAATTCCCGGGAAGGATGACCCCCATTGAGCAATTTTATATATATTTGAGAAACATCTATGCATAGACTCTTGGGGATGCGCATCGGGGGACAGTCCATGGTTTAGCAAACCGGACTTGTCGGATTGGCTTGATAACCGACAGATGAGCCTCATCAGCCATAGGGAAGGCATGCATCATATGCATATTGCTTGAATTACTTGTTTGTGCATTAACTTTGTGTGCCTAAATGTACTTACTATGCTAAATATATAATTGTTAACTGCATAACTTGTACTCTACTTGTGCTTGTTTTTATCTGCTTGACTGTCTGTGAAATATCATTGGAGATAGAGGAATGGAGGAAAGGTGGATAGGTTTAGTGTTAAAGTTAAATTTAAGTTTAGAATTCCCTAGACACCTATCCTTTTTATGGTTTCTGTTTAATAAATTAAGTTTTATAATTTGAGTGTCGGCGTTCTAGGATTGCCTCAGGCATTCCCAGGACCTTATATACTATGTGCGTTGCACCTTTACCATATTGAGAACCTCCGGTTCTCACCTCATACTGTGTTGTTGTTTTCAGATGCAGGTCGAGAGGCTCCTCACTAGGCGTCTGGACTTCTGAAGTGGAGTAGTCTCTGGGTTTTATTTTGATGTATAGCTTTATATATATGTACTTGACTTTCTCTCCGATCAGCTTGTTTATTTTGTTATTCTTTGAGGTTTAAGGAGAGTTAGGGTTTTAGCTATGTATTTTGGGTTTTCGGGATATGTATATATATGTAAATATTCTCCGACCAGTCTTAGCTTCGCAGGCTGAGTTAGGAGCTTGTTATTCTGTACTTTTGACCCTCCATTCCCACTTTCTACTTAGTTACACCTATGATCTCTAGGTTTCTTAGCACGCAAGTAATCTCGTTTCTTGAGCGTTATGCTTTTTATTTTGCGTTTTTGTTTTACCCGTTTTTCAAGACTCCTCGTATATTATTCTCTTTCAGATACTATTATGTATATATTTTGTTTTAGAACTCGTAATACCACACCACCTTTGTTTTACGGCTTAAACGTAAAGTTTTGTGTGGTAGGGTGTTACAATACGGGAACACAACATATATATAAAATATAAAATATTTTTTAGATAAATTATAATAATATTTTAATATTTTATTTTTATTAAAATTATATTATATATTTTAACTATTTTAATTTCATTTTAATTATATAAAATATTTAAAATAATTTTCTGTATTAATAAATGATAATATATTATTTTTAAACTTATTTTAAAAATATAGGTTAAGAATAACGTTGAACATGACTGACATATAATTATATTTTAATGTGTCTAGGCATGTCTGACAAAGCATTTCATTTTTTTTTTTACTAAGATACGGTTGGACAAAGAAAATACGTGTGTCAGACGAGTATCAAATGATTGTCATGTTCAAAATATGTCCAATGTGGACATAGTAATTTAAAAATGTGTTAATGCTTCATAGAATATTACAAAAAAATACTTTTAAGGATTATTAAATTATTAAAAGAGACTTTATTTTATATTATTGTCTATCTATACCAAAATTTTGTTATTATCTATCCTTGAATATTTTTGTATAGGTCTTTCTTAAATTTAAATAGAGAAATAATAGGGGACTAAATATTTTTTAGAGTATGTTAGAGAGACTAAAAAAAGTCCGAATTTATTTTATATAATATTTATTAATAATTAATAAATATTAAATAAGATAAATTTTAGTTATTTTTAAAATATTTCTATATTTTTATCAATATTATTAGCTAATATTTAATTAATATTTTATTTTTATATTATTAGATTTAAGGTTTAAAATTTAGTATTTAAATTTTAAATATTGCCTAAATATTGACTAAAAATGATAAATTTTATTGATCATATAATATTATTCTTTAAAATATGAATTGTTTCTTTAAATAATTAATCCTTATTATCGGTCTTTAAGACTCTATTTAAAAGTGAGGTTGAAATTGAGAGACAAAGATTGAAAAGATAGAAACTGAAAAATTTAGATTAAATTAAATCCTTATATTATGTTTAGTGTAAAGTGTATTGGACTAAATTATGATTTAGTATCTTTTTAATTTAAAATAAATATGAAAATAAAATAAGAATATTTACTGAAATATCATAGTTATTAAAATAAGAAATCAAGTAAAACTTCCACATGCATTAATTCTTAAATAACCGTTTCCCTCTTTTCTGCTTGACATGAGTAACTGCTAGAAATAACCTTCGAAACTTGACTTCTTCAATCAACACATCGACCAGCTCATTGACTAATCATCACAATCTAATACTTACTCCGCATTCCTTGTTTTAAGCTCTTCGATATAGGCTTTTATCCTTTAAGACACACGCTTACTAAATCTCGAATATAGTATCTCTTTGAAATTAAATATTTTTGACTAACATCTACAAACACTTAATTATTAGCATTGAAAATAAAAAATCCACTAGTAAATTATTACCGACGACGTTATACCATTAGAATTTGTCTGTCGATAATTTCAATGATTTTCGACGTTTTTTTTTGGTGAGGTATATATATATATATATATATATATATATATATATATATATATATATATATTATTGACCATTCATTTTTATTATACTGTTATTCTGACAAAATTATTTTGTTAATTAAATGCCTTATTATTTAGTATCCTAGATTAAGGATCTATAGAGGTGAGGCAAATTGACATGTTTAGGCCATCATGTATACCTCAACGTGGCATTGTGGTAATGGTAAAAGGATGAAAAAAATGGTTTACTATAATAAGATGAGTACTGAACAGAAAAAACTGGATTATCGTTATTTCTTTCACACTGACATGATATGCATAAATATGCAAAATGTCATCAAAGATTATTCTTCAAATATTAATCGACCCGTTAGTACATAAAATATTATTTTGAGATAATGATGATATAAACAAAATGCATATGCACACCTGAAATTTATTTATTTATATTGAAGGTACTAAAGTACTTTTACAAACTATATGCATATATATAGTAGTCAGAAAATAGAATCAAAAGTCAAATAATAAACTCTACAAGGCAGAGCAAATAATAATAATAATAATAATAATAATAATAATAATAATAATAATGTATAAAGAGAATATAAAAATTTAGTGTTTAATTATTTTTTTTCATTTTATTTTTACTATAATCCAAAATTATCCTGTAAATATTTTCTGAAGTTATACAAGAATTACATTCTGAAACAGTTATTGAACCCTTACCTGCTAATAATCATATATTGCTATCAGTTAAATATTTATTTATTCATTTTTAACTTTAGGATTCTATATTGTTTTTATTCTAAAAATATTAGATATTTTTATTTAATTTATACTGTAAATTATAATATTTTATTTATTTAATAACTAATAAATTTAAATTTTTTAATTTTTTATATAGTTAAATCGACATCCTCTCAATGGTTGATAACTTTAATTTTTGTCATAATAATTATTATTTTTATTATAAAAAATAACTATTTCTTTTTACTATAATAATGAGTGTTTGATAGTTTTTATTTAATTTATGTTGTAAATAATAATATTTTATTTTATTTAATATCTAATAAATTAAGAGAGATATGGAAGTGTGATATGCAATTCTTTCTTCCCATTTTATTCGTACCACTATAAACCAAAACTTTTCTGTAGTTACTTCCTGAAGTTATACGAGAATCACGTTCTGTAGTAAAAAAAGATCTCTAAAGATTTATCACATTTTATTTTCTCCCATATCTGAGCATATTGGCCATTTTCGAAGAACAACAAATGGTCGAACGAAATCCGTTTTTACCCCAAGCTTTTAATAATATGGCCGTGATCTGTCATTACGTGGTACTTGTGATATTTTGGCTTGGGACACATTTTATTTGGCAGTTTTTTGAATGTTATATGATACCGGGATTGATATTAAGAATCAGAAACCCATAAATTTGAATAGCAAAAATAAGAGTTGCTTTTGGATTATTACATATATATTTTAGTGGAACTAATACAAAAAATGAATTTTCATAGTAGCGGGATCACTATAACTGACTCCGTTGAGTTCGCCACCATAGAACTCAACAGTTACACCTACTTGTTCAACACTAATATATATATATATATTCATTTTATTTTTAGGATTTTAATTTTGTTTTATTATAAAAGTGTTGGACTTTTATTTAATTTATGCTTCAAATAGTAACATTTAATTTTATTTAATCACTAATAAATTTATACTTTGATTTTTTATTCTTTTTGACATGGTTAAATTGACATAATACTATTCTATAATTGACAACTTTAAATTGTCATAATAACTATTTTCTCTTGTTATAATACTAAGTGTTAGATATTTTTTGTTTAATTTATTCTACAAATAATAATATTTTTTATTTTATTTAATACCTAATAAATTAAAGGAGATCAGATATAAAAGTTTGATGTCCAATTTTTTTTTCCATTTTATCCTTACTATTATAAACTAAAACTATTATGCAATTACTTCCTGAAATTATACAAGAATCACATTCTGTAGTAGTTATTTGAACTACTACATTACTAATAATCCTACCTTACTATCACTTATATATTTATTTATTCATTTTTATTTTTATAACTCTAATTTTATTTTATTCTATAATTTTTGTTACAAATAATAATATTTTATTTTATTTAATACCTAATAAATTTAAGGAATATTATAAGAGTTTAGTATTTAATTATTTTTCTACTCTTATAATCTAAAACAACCTGTACAATTGGCTGCGTTTATTTATATAGACAGAACACTGAGATAGAGATATAGAAATACAGAATCATATTTGGCAGAGGAGACATGGACAGAGACAATGTGTCTAGAGACACTGAATTAATGTTTTTTGTGTCCATCCTAACAGGAAGGACACAGAAACACTAACAAGGAATACAATTTATTTTTAATTTTTTATTATTTTTTATAATTATATTTTTTATTATTATATTTTTTTTCTCAATTTTTTAAATATAAAAATAAGAATAAATTAAATTTTTATAATTTATTTTAATTTATTACAAAATAAAATATAAAAATACAAAATTTTGTATTTCTATGCTTTAAAATTTTGTTCTATCCTATTTTTAATGTCTTATCCTATTCTATTATTAGAAACAAACTCAGCCTTACTTTCTGAAATTATATAAGAGTCGGTTCTATAACCGTTATTGAATCCCTTACCTTCTTAACTCTATATATGAAAACCCACTATATTAATAATCTTACCTTGCTCTCAGTTAAGTAATATTATGCCCATGGCTTCTAATAAAATATTATTTTCTCTTCAATATTGTCATACATACCAAATTTTTATCTATTGAAGTACATTCGTTATTTCTGTGGCTATTCTTCTTTTCTTTTTAACAGTTTATCTCTACTCGATTGTTCAAAAGTATCATATGCGTGGCATATAGCCTCCTCGCTCCAATAAGATGATCTTATATTTTGAGACATTGTTTTGATCAACTAATAATTAATTAAGGTGTTGAGTACCTTAATATAAGTTTCATGCAATTACAATCTTTTATTTGAGTTTAGAAAAGTATAAGGAGATAATAAATTTAATGTACAATGTGCACAATATAAATAAAAAAGAGTGATTTGTCCGGCTTTTTTGCGTTCTGCTTGCGCACCGTAGCAACGGGAGATCACGCCGCAACAGCCCCGTGCGTCACCCGTCGTTGGCCGTGCAGGCCCCACCGCAGGCTACCGCCTCTCGTCGCGTCGTTCGAGATGCACGTTATATTCACATATCCACAAACAATGAAAATACAAAATCAATGGCAGAGATGGCAAAAGATTTGTTTGTCCATGGTTTTGATTGCTATATATCCGCATATCCACAATCAATGAAGATATAGAATCTTTAGCTCTCTTTTTCTCTTCTTTAACACCGAAGATTTAATTGTGCTCTCTTTCACAATCTAGTCGTTGTTGACTCTCTCCACCCCACAAATGTGTTAGATATTCCATTCACTAGGTATGTATATGGTTATTTTAATTCTTAATTGGATAGTTATTTTGTTCAATTCAATTTAAGTATATACAATTAACAAATGCTAGATGGTCATTTCACTAAGTAGCCAGATGATTATTTTAATAACTACGTAGATGGTTGTTTGATTACGATCCCATGACGGTGACGGGGGAGGGGGCTACAGGGGTGGCTGCCGGCTAGAGAGGAAGAGTGATTTGGGGGGGGGGGACTGTTTGTAATTTAGGGTTTGTATGGTTATTTCTAAAATAGCTGAATGGGAGTTTTTGAATTTAGGATAATTTGTAGAGTGATTTTTATTTTTTACTCCTATTGGACCAAATAATCAACCTATTATTTATATTGTCAAGATTTTTCATTATCCCTCTAGTGAAGTTCAATTAGTTTTTATGGCATTCTTATACTTGCCATAGTCATAAAGAGAATAGCCGTTAAAGTATATGAACCTAGTTTTCATGTTAGCCTTCTTCTATAACATGTTATATTTATAAGATATTAGAGTTAACTAAGATAACATTCTCCTGTGAATAAAAAAGACTAAATTAACAAACTCTGATTAGATGTGGGGGTTGAGAGGTTTCAGAATATGGGGAAGAATACAGTGAATGGTTGTAAGTTCGCGTTACTGGTGAGCCGTATATCTCTAACCTTTGATTTGTTATTTGTTTGTTTATAATATACTTTATTATACTAACTACTATAACTTTTAGATTATATATCTCCATGCTAACAAGAAAGGAGATTTAGAAAGATATAATGGGAGAGAACCGTGGATCAGAGACTAGTCGCTTGGTGATCTGAAGAGGATGGATGAAGAGGAAAACACTTCGCATTCGATGAGGCATATGATATATATAATTTTAATAGTGATAAGTGTAAAAAATATATTAATCGGATCACTTCTTTATTATCTAACGAAAATAAAGCTTATATTTTGTCCACTTCAGGGTCTTCTAAATTTAACTGGAAAGATGTTTGGTTATCAAAAAAGCACAACCGTGTATCAAAGAAAGGATGCATTAGGAAAAAAACAAGGTGTAATAGAAAGACACATCAAGAAACTTCCACGGGAGATAAGACTTAACCGACACACGGGCAGGACATGCATCAACTGCTAAATTTGATGAAGGTCCTTCGAAAAAAAGGCAAGTTAATGATTTTTTAGTATAAAAGTTTATTGCTCTAACCTGCCCCATTTTAATAGTATACTAGTATATATATATTTTTTAATTTGGACATCTGTATTAAAATAATTAATTATTACATTTGTATATAAAGTTTTATCATATATAGAGTAATTTTAATATATGTTTCCTACATATAATTTTGAGGTTAGTTGATAAGGATAGCAACTAAAATTAATTTTTTATCTAATTTTAGAAGTGTGATATTACTTTTGTAATTTGTAGATCTATCTTTAACTTTTTTCTTCTAAAATATCTATGTTATTATTAAAAAACTATTGCAGCTACTTATGTTGAGCATGACAATTGACCTTACATATTTAGATGTATCTGTTTATCTTTAGTATGTCACTTCATAAATTAATAACTTTGAAACCTATGTGAGTATCGATGGATTACTATGTATAACATCATTTCTACTATCTATTATATGCATACTTAAAAACTTTGTTACTCAACTACTTTGGGTTTAATGTAACATATATGATAGTTTGTTAAGCGTTATTGCAAATAAATAAAGATCTTGCTAATGCTAATACTAGTTACCGTGAATAGGAGTTCGAATAGCTAATATTGTCATTTTAATTCGGATGTCATGTATGCCTGACACATGATATTATCCCTGTGTCCTTATGGATGTTAACTGTTAGGAATTGCGGATGTTACTATTCATTCTTTACTTTACTCTGCACAAAAAATTTTGGATAAACTTTCGAATTAAAATCATTTATACATTTGAGCGTACTAGATTTACTTGATCGGATTAGATTTAGGTTAGGTTCCTTTTTTATTATCACCTATAGTTACTCAACCTCCAATTTATTTAAATAGAAATTGCAGTCAAGAGCCCTAAAAAAATGCATTGGGAGGAATACAATGTGTATGAAGAAGACATGTAAGGAAACGCCCACAGGAGATGAAACAATGCCCGACATACCTATTGAAAATGCAAGAGATGATAATATTGATAAAGGGCTTTCAGAGAAAAGGCAAGTTAGTTGAATTTAACCATAATAAAAAGTATTGATAATTATAGTAGGTGCATGACTTTTTATTTCTGACTCTTTCCTACTTATCGGGTGGTATGTTTAATCAACAAATGATGTTATCTATCTAATCTTATGAATGTTACACTACTTTCTTTACTTTAGTTCGCACTAACTCCCTTTTGGAAATGCATGTTTCCAACTAAACTAAAGTATAAAAGACGTACACGAGAACTTGTAATATAAGAGGACTTCAGTGTTAATTAATGTGCAAGTATTCTGGAGAACTTGTAATGGAATTGTATGTTGTGCCAGAAGATCCAATTCAGGTTGACTTTCCAATCCCATCATTCTCGCTTGGCATCACTCAGTTGCACATACGAGACTCGTCGCGTGGATCTCTGGTAACAAATGAACCAAATGTGATTCCGAAACCCGAAGCACCAGAAAATATAAGAAAATCAGAAGATTAGTGAAAACACCAATGCCATCAGGGGATACTGCAAGGCCTACAGGTGATGACACAAACAAGATATACAAGTGAGCGACAGGTCGTAGGGCTGCACAGAATACCACGCTCGCATGGATTCGGAGTGGTGATGATGTTCAGCTGCGACGAGCATACCTGCAATCATTGGGCTGGCGTAAAAGAGTAAGCGATACGGAGAGCGAACAAAAAGTCAAAATTTGGTGAGTCTGTTTCGATAAAGTGCTATGAAAGCAATGCTTTATTCTATACATTGGTTGATTATTGTTATGCCATATTCAATGGTTGAGCAACGCAGGGTTTGCAACGGATTTTTACTATATTCGTCGAATTAATGGTTAGTGCAATCTGTCTTTAACTACTTATATTATTTAATCCCCACAATTTGCTCGGTAAAGGATACTTCGAAGCATAGGAATATTTATTTATTAGTATCACTCTTCATTATTTTTTTAGTGTTTAAATAATCAAAATGGTTTGCAGCGTGCTAGATTGATTGATGATAATATTGAAGATGTATAGGCACGAACCACAAGATTTGTCCTTTCTTTAGTGGGTTATGAGGTTCCGGGCAGGAACTGGTTCGATGCTGGGGAAGGCAAACGAATGAAATATGTAAGTAATTCAATGACATTATTATCATCTGTACAAAAATCTTTTTTTCATTACAAGCAGCTGATAAAAAAAACTATATTGCTAAATGCTTTTTTTAACAATGAAATGTTTGTTTCTAGTGTGTCAAAGATGATCATTGTGGCTATATGTGCTCCACCAGCATACTGATAACCTATTAGGTGTTAGACTTCCATGCACAATGGCGTCACACTCCAAGCGACAACACAAAATAAAAAAATATGTTTAAGTGAGATAGAATTGATGATGAATTTTTATGGGTATTTACTTGTTACTTTTGCTGTTTTTCTTTAATTTTTTTCCTTCTTTTTCTATTGGCTGTTCGTAGGACTTTCTTCTCCAAGAGTCGGCTGCAACTATAGACCAGAGTGTAGAATTCACAGCTGAGGTTTTAATGAGTGATTGTTATGATAAACAATGATCCCAAAACAGCCAATGGTAAGTGGGCTTGAGATGAAAAAACTAAAAAGGGTACAAAGAATCTACTGAAGTAAAATTTTAATATATTACACGATTTCTTTATGTTTTGTTTAGATAGTAGGACTGTAGCGTATATGTCATAAAATAATGGAAATGTGGATCCAAAAGCTTGAGAATCAAAACATGCCTTATTTGGACACAATTAGTGTAATCCAAAATATATGCCCGGGCTTATTTGCGTATTTAAATATATAATTCTTTTTGGATGCATTCTACTTATAATGAAGATGAATTTATATTGCTTTTATAATGTATTTTATACCCAAACAAATATACCTGTTTATTATCACAGGCCTAGCGTGCAAAAAATTCGGAAGAAATTATAATCGATATCTTAATTTGCAAAGACAACGTCTCTAGAGTGTGGTAGAGGGTGTACTCAATGTGCCACGGTCACATGGGAGGATAAAGCAAGAAAAAAGACTGAAGATCTTGGATCAATCCAAGATCGAGATCACTGATTCGAAGGTCGGAATGGTAGGCTAAATAAACTATAAACAATACTTGGGATTAGTATTTGGTGGCGTGTTGTTTACAGAGTTTTATGGATATATCATGAAATACATATGGATTTTTGACTATTATGTGTGTGTATTTACTATAAAAGCAATCACCTATCTAATTAATTTTTGTAGAGATTTTAGCTCTGTATATATCTTACAAAAATGCTCCTTTTTGTTAAACCCAATAATTCCAATGTATTTCGTGAACATCCAAAAAATCTGAAATATATTAACTGTAAACACACACGCACACCAAATCTAATCCAATTATTGTTTATAGTTTATTTAGCTTCATAGCCATTCCACCCTTTGAATAATGATCTCATCGCTTGGACTGTCCATAGTTTTTGTCTTTTTTTTTTGCTCCTATCCTCCACATGACAACATGGCACTAGTAACACTCTCTACCACAATCCTAGAGGCGTCTTCACAACTTAGTATGTTCAATACTATTTTTTTCTAATTTATTACAGTAGCTGTGATAATAAACAGGTATATTTGTTTGGTATAAAATACATTATAAAAGCAAATATAAATTCATTCATTATAAGTAGAATGCATCCAAAAAGAATTATATATTAAATACGCAAATAAGCACCGGCATATATTTTGGATTACACTAATTGTCGTCCAAATAAGCATGTTTGATCTGCCAAGCTTTTTGGATCCCACATTTCCATCTATTTTATGACATATACGCTACAGTCCTACCTATCTAACACAAACAATAAAGAGTCGTGTCAATATATTAAAATTTTACTTCAGTAGAATTCTTTTACCTTTTTAGTTTTCATCTCAAGCCCACTTACCCATTTGGCTGTTTTGGGATCATTGTTTATCATAACAACACTCATAACTCTCAACTGTAAATTACGCTCTGGTCTACAATTGTAGCCAACTTTTAGAGAAGAAAGTCCTACGACAAGCCAGATAGAAAAAGAAGGGAAAAAATTAAAAACATACAAAAAGAAACAAGTAACACCCAAAAAAATTCATCATCAATTCTATTCTTACTTATAACATATTTATTTTATTTTTTGTCCAGAGTGTCCATTGTGCATGGAGTCTAACACCCATAGATTATCAGTATGCGGTGGAGCACATATAGCACCAATAATCATTTGATACACTAGAACAAATCACTTCATTGTTGAAAAAAGTGTTAGCATATAGTTTTTTTATCACATGCTTGTAATGAAAAAAAAAGATTTTTGTACAGATGATAAGTAAATAATTACTTACATATTTCATTTGTTTTGCCTTCCCCCATCGAACAGTGCTGTCCCGGCCTAAACCCACTAAGAACAGACAAATCTTGTGTTGTGCCCACACATCTTTCAATATTATCATCAATCAATCTTAGCCTGCAAACCATTTTTGATTATTTAAACACCTAAAAAAATAATGAAAAGTGATAACATAAATAAAGATTTCATATCTTCAAAAGTATCCTTTACCAAGGAAATCGTGGGGATTAATTAATATTAATAGTTAAAAAGATTCACTAACCATTAATCCGACGGAATATAGTAAAAACGTGCAAAACCTGCTTGCTCGAACCATTGAAAAATATGCAAACAATAATCAACCACATGATAGATAAAAGCATTGCATTTCATAGCACTTATGTAAACATACTCACAAATTTGACGCTTTTTGTCGTCTACCGTATCGCTACTCTTTTACGCCAGCCCATGATTGCGGTATGCTCGTCGCAGCTGAACATCATCACCACTCCGAATCATGCGAGCTGGTATTCTGGCAGCCCTCATCGTCGCACTGTATATTGTTGTTATCTTAGCTTGCAGTATCCCGATGGCATTGGTGTTTTCACTAATTTCTGATTTTCTTATATTTTTGTGCTTCGGTTCGGATCACTTTTCATGCCAGAGATCCACGCGACGTCTCGTATGTGCACTGAGTGAGCAACAGAATGATGGGATTGGAAAGTCAACCTGAATTGGATCTTCTGGCACAACATACAATTCCATTACAAGTTCTCCAGAATACTTGCACATTAATTAACACTGAAGTCCTCTTATATTACAAGTTCTCGTGTACGTCTTTTATACTTTAGTTTAGTTGGAAACATGCATTTCCAAAAGGGAGTTAGTGCGAACTAAAGTAAAGAAAGTAGTGTAACATTCATAAGATTAGATAGATAACATCATTTGTTGATTAAACATACCACCCGATAAGTAGGAAAGAGTCAGAAATAAAAAGTCATGCACCTACTATAATTATCAATACTTTTTATTATGGTTAAATTCAAACTAACTTGCCTTTTCTCTGAAAGCCCTTTATCAATATTATCATCTCTTGCATTTTCAATAGGTATGTCGGCATTGTTTCATCTCCTGTGGGCGTTTCCTTACATGTCTTCTTCATACACATTGTATTCCTCCCAATGCATTTTTTTAGGGCTCTTGACTGCAATTTCTATTTAAATAAATTGGAGGTTGAGTAACTATAGGTGATAATAAAAAAAGGAACCTAACCTATCTAATCCGATCAAGTAAATCTAGTACGCTCAAATGTATAAATGATTTAATTCGAAAGTTTATCCAAAATTTTTTTGTGCAGAGTAAAGTAAAAAATGAATAGTAACATCCGCAATTCCTAACAGTTAACATCCATAAGGACACAGGGATAATATCATGTGTCAGGCATACATGACATCCGAATTAAAATGACAAATATTAGCTATTCGAACTCCTATTCACGGTAACTAGTATTAGCATTAGCAAGATCTTTATTTATTTGCAATAACGCTTAACAAACTATCATATATGTTACACATTAAACCAAAGTAGTTGAGTAACAAAGTTTTTAAGTATGCATATAATAGATAGTAGAAATGATGTTATACATAGTAATCCAT